>NC_057796.1:65739084-65755693 GCF_018294505.1 Triticum aestivum
TTCCTCTCCTAACCACCTTTGGAAGCTATCGGTTTCCAACACACATCCATTCTTTCTCTCCATGTTTCGATCTCTAACTCTCTCAACTACACAACCCCCCTTTTCCACTCTGTTACGAAATGTATTTACCTCACACACCCGCCATTGCACCCCATGTCGAGCTCTCTCTCTCCCTCTCCCTCTCACCCTCTCGCGCTAAATACATGCATTGCCTATCTAGCCCCCCAACCTCTCGTGCGCACGCACGCACGTTGTCTATCTAGGTCACTCCCTCGAGACTGTCTCACTCTTTCTTCCGCACGGCGGGCCACACTCGCTCAATCTCGCTCTCTTTATCTGAGTCTCGTTTAACCTCGTTTTCTTTCACACACAAATGATATATCTCCCTGTTCGGGCCTCGATCGACACACTCTATACTCTCTCACGCAGATTGTCTATCAAGGTCAGTCCATCGAAGCCGCCCCCACTCTTTCGACCTCATGGCGGGCCACGCTCTCTCTCTCTCTCTCCCTCTCTCTCTCTCTCTTTGTATGTCTCGATTGACCTCGCTCTTTCTCGGACAAAAACGATATATCACCATGTTTGAGCCCAATTCGACTTATTCACATTGTATACTCTCTCACGCACATTGTCTATCTAGGTCACTCTCTCCAACCCGTCTCACTCTTTCGATCGCAGGACGACCCTATGTGATTGATTGACCTTGCTTCCTCCCACGCACAAAATATATCTACATGTCTGTGACTGGATCATCTCTCAAGCTCTATCTTACAGCCCTCACCTTGCCAAAAGCTCAATCGGACAATATCTCTCCAGAGCATATATATTTGTTCAATGAATGTCGGACCACACTCACTTTGTCTCTCTATCTATATGTCTCTCGATTGACCTCGCTTTCTCACGCCGTATCTTCCACACATTGAAGCTACCTCTCCATCCCTTGCAAAGCCGGAGCTATTTACATTGCGAGGGGCACTCCAACCTTGGATTAATTTGTGTAGGCATTTATTCCGGTCGGTTTAGATTATATTTTCGTAGCATTCGGCCCACAACTACTCGAAACACCGTTGCAACCCCCGCAACTCCCCTAGTTGATTTCCCTCTGGCTCGGTCATCGCTCTCTCGCACGTCCTTTCTCGCCTTCAACGTCACACCATGGTATTATTGCAAAAAACTCTATTATTCTCTTTAATTATTATAAATAAGCTACAAAACTACACACCTATAGTCCACTTGGAATGGAACAAATTTCGACCCACAAATTAAAGTGCTACAAACTACACACCGAGGGGCCCACATGTCATGAAACAAATTTGGACCCATATACAAATTAAAAAAAATAAAGGATGAGGATCGAACATGCGACCAGGGCCTTCAAGCCGCACGTCAATAGGCAACATACGTAGAACAACAATGTTTGTTGTACCTCCCTTTGTTCACATAATGTTTTTATATTACCACAACCTATTTAATTGATAACATGTAATATTATTTTTAGTAATACTCGCCTTCACTTACTGGTGGGTTCCATGTGTGCTCTCTCTCTCTCCTCCCCTTCTGCATTTAGACGCACAGGCAAACACGAAGAACTCATGGGCGATGTTGCCGTTGACCATATCTGGACGCGTTCACAAGTTACAGCACCAGTTTCACGTGCTAGCAGCACTAGTCAGTGTGTACGTGCAATGCACGTTAATTTGGAAGTATATTAAGTGTATGCGGATATTAAGTACGATATTATTTGCGTGTTATTATGTGATTAGCACTATTTTTGGCATGAAATTAACTGCACGCTAAACGTGTTGAGCGCTCGACATTGAAGCAGTCTAGGTCGTTGGATGACAAGGAATACATGTGGCTTGATGACGTTTTATATTTAATTTGATACGGCTCTAGCAGAACATTCAATCGATCAAAACATAGATTTCGTTCAGTCTGACTCCGACTTTAAATTATACGATGATCGATCTAAAATAAACGGAAATGATAAACGTTCAGATTTTAAGCATGGCAATCCGAACGTTTTTCATGGCAAATTCAGATTAAGCGGCGGCGGTGTCTTGCGGTGGGAAGCGGCTCCTCTGCCGTGCTTTGTGTGTCGTCGGGCCACTGACCGACGGCGACGGCGGCGCCTTGCGCCATTATTGGCGTACTCCTGGACGTTGGCCTAGCTTCAAGGAAGGCCAAAATGTTCTGGACTTCAGAGCGAGTCAACTGGCGGAAGGAGGCGACTGGCGTTGGTGCAAGGAAGCGTTCGACGGCGGCCATCCATGCCGCTGAGGGGGGCACTAGCACCCGCGCGGGAACAGGCGCTATCAACGGCACGGCGGAGACATTCGTGTGCACGGGCACCGGCACGGGCGTGCATGTCAGTGCACGTGCAGGCGCATGCGCTGGCAGGTGCACAGGCACCGGCACCGGCGTGCGCGTCAGTGCACACGCAGGCGCATGCGCTGGCCGGTGCACGGGCGCGTGAAAGTCGGCGGGGACCTCGTGGAACCCCGTGGCATCAAGCTCGGCGACAATGTGCGGCTCCCGGCCCATCAATGCCACGGGGATGGGCGTTGGCACAGTCGGGGCGATGAGAGCCGGAACGGGAGCGGGGACAGGCGCGGCGTCTTCCCGCAAGGCCAGTTCAAGCTCGTCCCAAAGCGCCTTATGTTCTTGAGACTCCGGCTGGGTGTCTTCCTCAGGAAACTAGAAGACTAAGGGCAGACCATCGTGATGCGGCATGGTGTACGCTTAGGTCAGGCTGGTTGGAGGTAGACGACAGGAGAATCAGAGAGGAAGAGAGAAGATTGTAGCGATACCGGGTAGTGCGGGGTTGATTTTAAACTGCGGCGCCGGCAACATTAAAAGTTGGAGCAGTTGGGACGAAGGTGGGCGGCAGAGCCTGGTCAAAGGGCTCGCCTCCCGGTGAGCCTGCACAGCGGTCTGCTCGCACGCCTCCCTGTCAGCCGGCGCAATGGTCTGCTCGCACGCCTCCCGTCGACTCACACGCTTGCTCGGACGGCACCTTCCGATGAGAAGCGGGACTCGTGGCGGCACGCAAACGCTCACGGTTTCAATAGTGAAAGCGTTCGCCTTAACGTGACAGGTCTTTGTTCCAAAATTCCTTGGCTCTTCATTTGTGCAACTTGTCATAAGCAGCTTGTCTCAAATTGAAGAAAAAAATTACGAAGTAATATTTGTGCCATATCACGTGACCATGCTCAGTTTCAAGAATTTATGGTCATTTTTGGATTTTCTGAAATTTAAGATCCAGGATTCGAAACAATAACATAACCTGCATCATGCAATAAATTTTCAAGCCATACATCTGTCCTGTTGTATTTCTTAAGAAAGGATTTGGTCAAACATTTTGCTTAGTTAGACTTCAAACAAGTTATATATGCAGAGCAAAAGGATAATCCCTCCATACCAGTGCATTGCTGATATATTAACTCAAGTACTAGGCACGTGCTCATCCTGGTGTAGTAGTAGTAGTACTAGGCAATGAAGTTGACGGGTGACCTTGGCGAGCGGCGACCGAGGGAATTGAACCGTGCTCGGCACGGTAGGTAACGTTGTCTAGTTACTAAAGCATCTCTCCGTTGTTCATCGGTAGTCATTATGGACCGGGGACATGAGGGGAATTTCCTAGGGCTGGAATTCTGGCCGCCAGATATTTCGACTCGAAACGCGGAGGCTCGACTGGTTGGGGTTTCCTAATGTGCGTACCACGCACGCCACCAGAAGGACACAAGCCCGGTTTTTTTTTATTTTTTTAGGATCAACATGAGCCAAGGTCTGGCTGGTACGCCGTTGGGTCCTACCATTCGAGAATACGAAAGGAACCTTTTAAATTGCCGAACGAATCTATGTGTATTACAATGCCCGTATTTTCCTTGCAAATACTAATCTCAACGTGGTAATTGATTTATGACGAGTTGTTGAATTAGAGTGAGTTTGTGATATAGTGATCTCAACGTGGATTTCACATTTCATGGTACCCCTGGTAAGTTTTTCAATGCAAATTCAAATTTAAAAGATGAATAATATAGAGGTGAGAAAACTTTGTATGTATCAAGCATATGACCACACACACACAGAGACACCCACACATGAACACAACAACAATCCAATAAGTATAGTGCATCTATTTTTCCAAACCATGCATGTATGACACGAATTCAAAAATACTCCTTCTGTTCCTAAATATTAGTCTTTTAGAGATTTCAACAAGCGACTACATACGGAGCAAAATGAGTGAATCTACACTCTAAAATATGTCTATATACATCCGTATGTGCCAGTCCACTTGAAATCTCTAAAAAGACTAATATTTAGGAACGAAGGGAGTAAAATGTAAGATATGCATGGTCCTCAATTCAATATTTAAAAAGAACATGAAACTGAAGCATGAATATTAAGTCTAGTACTACAGTACATGCAAACGTTGTGTTTAATTAGGCGGAGATATGATTGTCGGAGGTCACCCCCTCGACCTTAGGTAAAATTGTGAAGCTCTGTTTAGCGTTGTTTAGATTATATTTGTCCCCACCCTCCCAACCACCGATTGGTTGTGCACCCCCACCCCTCCTCCCCGGGATAATATCATGTGCCCCCATACCTTAGATGCTATATGCCGATACGAGTTGCTTGGAGCTTGTAGATCTGAGATATAGCAGCTCACATGATGTCTTAATATTTTTACAGGAAACCTTGATGAGTTTGAGAATTGCACACAATTTGTACAAAAACTACTCAGATGCGCTTGGATCCCATATCCAACGACCCCGAAGCTCGTATCACCGTAGCATCTAAGATGAAGGAGGACATCATATTCTCCTATATGTAAGAATATCATGTGCTACCACACCTTAGATGCTTTGGTGATACAAGCTCTTCGGAGCCATTGGATTTGTGACCCAACACCTCCTCGGTGGTTCGAATGGTTTTTTGCAGAAAAGCCCCCAAAGAGTTCGGCCACTGCTTACAAGCACAAAGACTGCTCAGATGCCATTGGATCTCAGATCAAACGACCTCGAAGCTCGTATCACCGTAGCATACAAGCTGCAAGAGCACCTTCTGTTTTCTCACACGGGAGAATATGAGGTGCTCCCGCACCGTAGATTCTATGGTGATACAAGTTCATGGAGATCTAACGGCCCACAGTAGGAGGTTTGAATGTTTTTGCAATATACGGATGAGAGAGTTTGGGAATTGCGCAGAAAGTACAAGTACTACGCATGTGCCATCTGATCACTGATCATACGACCTAGATGCTCATATCACCGTAGCGGGTAATTAAGCTACGGGGAGCACCTAATATGAGCAACGGGGAGCCGTTGGATCCAAGATGCAGTGGCACACACGAGGCCTGAATGTTTTATTTGCAAAAAAAACTTTGGAGAGTTTGGAAATTGCGCATAATTACAAAGACTACTCCCAAGCCATTGGATCTCACTTCCAACGGTGTAAAAACTCGTATCACCATAGCATCTAAGCTGCGGGGTGGATGTGATATTCTATGCCGCTGTCATTTTTGTTCATAAACTTGCAAAATATGTGTAACTTGTGCTGTTACTTGTCTAACCGCGCAAAGTGTTTGTTCAAAAAAACATCCTACACTGAAATAGCGGAACAACACACGGGGGTCCCACTTGTCATTAATCAAATTTGGACCTAAAACTAACAAATCTGAAAAACGAGATTCGAACTAGCAACCTGGACTACAAAGCGTAAGTCGATAGCCTGAAACAACAATGGTTGTTGGCTTTGTCCCATAACTTGATTTTATACAGTATTACGTTGAGTAGAGTAGAGGGAGTGCCTAGTCAACACGTGCATGACCGTTGACTCACTTACTGGTGGGTCCCAGGTCTGCGATCTCTCTCTTCTCTCCATCGTCTAACCTTTGCACAGGCACACACGAAGAGCGGCGCTAGCTTGCCATGGTGTTATTACAACTAAAAAAATCTTGGAAAATAGAAGAATCGCCTAGAGCAAGAGACGTTGTGACTGGTCGAGACGGAGCTAATCACACCTATCCTCCGTACCATGTTAGCATGATGAAGCTGTGTGGCTAGTGGGGTGCTTTCGACCGACTGGCTGGGTCCCGAGGTCGAACCATAGGTACTACGTCTGATACAGTAAATTTTTACACGCACATTTTTCCTCCGTGCCGAGACATGGCACACCCTACCGCGCGGTTTCGGGGTCCTCCCGGGT
The DNA here is from genome assembly GCF_018294505.1 of Triticum aestivum. NCBI lineage: Eukaryota > Viridiplantae > Streptophyta > Magnoliopsida > Poales > Poaceae > Triticum > Triticum aestivum. Next base: position 65,745,298 of record NC_057796.1, read on the forward strand.
GGTGCACGCATATATTCTTCCTGACGTGGGATGCCCTACCACGCGTTTTCGCCGAAGCAAGTAAATGAGTCGTCAAATCACGAAAGACCAATTTTCCCGCCGAGTACATCAGTGAAGCACGGTGGCTAGCTAGTTGGGCTAGTTCGACCGATTAGCTAGGCCGCCGCCACATTTGTTTTTTCACCCCTTTTTTTATCTACTTGCCAGAAGGTAAATTTAAATGTCCACCGCGGCGTTGCTCTGGTGTTTGAGTGCGGCAGGATTTTTAATTTTTTGATTGACGGGAGCAGGCGCGGTAGGATTTTTAATTTTTTTGATTGACGGGTGCAGGCGCGGCAGCAATTAGTCACGATGACTCTGCCTGTAAAACCCACTGCTCCCTGATGTGAGAAGTCATCGACTGGTGTTTTACCATGGTGAAAACCAAAAGATTCCCCGCTCCTCGGCTGGCTCCCTCCGCCTTCCCGTAGATTGCATTGCCTTTCAGCCGTTTCGCCCCCTGCATCACCAACGTCATGCGCCTCGAGAAGCAGAGGGACTTCCGTGGTGTTTAGGCGCCCTCTGCATGGGCATGTCCATGTCTCGGTGCAACATGACTGTTGGATCAAACTCAGACGGTGCAGATTAGTCACTGTAGCACAAAGCGTGTGGGTGTGTTTGGTTGCATTCTCATCTCAATATAGTTGTTTCCTCTTCGTGCATTTGTGTTAACCTACTAGTTTGGACTCATGCACCCTTCATGCACTCTGCCAAACACCCAAAAGTGGGTCGAGAAGGGAACTTTTGCTCCCATCCCGTGCACCCTTCATACACCCTGCCTAACACTATTCGTGCTTCATATGGTTCATGTTTCGTGGAGTACTGTAGCACCGTACTCTCCATGCCCTGTAGACCTAGTTCTGTTAACATTGATCTCACCGTTCATTCTCGACCGGACAGTCGAGAAAGCGGTATTATGTTACTACATTACTGTTCATATAGTTGACATGCGCACAACATCATTTGTTGTCATCATATCTTACAACACTAGCAACAAGATTATGTAGTACTGACGTATGAACCACTGCACATGCCTAGTAGTAGGAGCACTGTGTATGTTCAAGTGGCTGCCGTGTTTCGCACTCCTCCATCGTAAGAGTGGAAACGCTTGCTGTAATCATTTTTTTCTTCAGAAAAACAGTGGACACACTCTACCGTGCGGATCCTCCTCCAGCCATGCACTAAATTACTCACTTTCGCCGATGTGTGGGACAGCCAGCATCGGGGTCCACCAGCCATGCACTAAATTGCTCCATAGTAGAGTGACGGTAGACTACCCCAATCGAAGCGCCGCAGTAATGCCCAATGAGCCATCAAATCACAAAACCCCCTCCTTTCCAGCAATAAGTTGGACGGACGAAGCAACCATCATTTCACTCTTCTCTCTCAGCTTCCTCTCTACCCAACTCGCTTCTCCCTCATCTTGTTCCTCATTTCTTCAAGAAAACCCCGACCTGCTTCTGCCATTGTTCTTCTCTCCCAAAGAAGGAAAGGCGAGCGCATCAATGGTGTTGATTCTGGCCAAGGCCCGGTCTTGCAAACCCGAGACTGATCCTATAACTCCCTCTCTTTTCATCTTTTGGGTTTGTGATTATGGTTTCTTTTCTTTTATTTCTATTTGACAGTTTCTTGATGGACGCTGGAGCACCGGCCGAAGTGATGTCTATGGCTCTGGCCCAAACTGTCGAGGCTCATGGTACGAAGGAGCGCAAGCACATCACCGAGACTACCGCAGACAAGCTCAAAGCCATCGCCCTGTCCAAGCCCCCCTCTCCTGGATCCCTCATTAAGCAAGTCCAGGTAATATCTCTTCTTGACGATCTTTTTCTCGATCTTGATCGTGTTTTTTCATCTAACACGCAGTACTAGTACTAGTAGTACAACTTTCTGGGTGATCTTGCATGTGATTTTTGTGTGCCAAATGACGGTTCTAAATTCCTCTTTTGACCAAAACATGCGAGAGGTTGACACTGATTTCTTATAGATTACTTTCAACTACTCCCTCTGTCCCAAATTTCTTGTCTTAGATTTGTCTAGATACGGTTGTATCTAATACTAAAATGTGACTTGATACATCCGTATCTAGACAAATCTAAGACAAGAATTTTGGGACGGAGGGAGTACTTTATGAACATCAATGCTACCTTTGAAGAGGGTATATTTGCCTCGGTAACTTGTGTTATGGATATTGCAAGTAATCCCTCTGCTCTCATGCCTTTGAAGACATGTTCTAGTGTCTTTGTTCACTCATTTCTATGCGTATATGTAGTCATATATGGATTATAATATCGAAAATCATCTTATATTTCTGAACGGAGGTAGTAATAAAATATGGTTTCTGTTTGAATTAGAACCAGGTCCGCGGTGGAGATGAAGTTCTCAAAGTCATGCCGTGTGAACTGGAAGACCTGAGGATGAGTTCTACTGCTAAACTATCCAGCTGTTGTGTCCTTGTCGCCACGTGTCCTGAACTAGTGTTTTCCTGTAGCATTGTTGTCAGGTGTGTTCTCGAGGCTGTACTTGACCACAACAATTTCCTGGTTGTGCCTTTGATTACGAAGGGTGTGGTTCTTGTAAAGCTTCCCAACAAATCTGATGCGACCTATCTTCATGATCATGTTTATGAGTGGAAAGACCACTCTGTTATGTTCTCCAAGGTTGACGAGATGGTGATGGTGCTTGTAGACATCTCTCACGAAGTCCATGGCCTAGTCAGTTATGCGGGGTTCATCCCGTAGGTCTGTGGCAAGAAATAGTCTGCAGAGTTTAATTAGTGCAACTTTGCTTGTCTGTAGTAAGTACTATTGTTCAGTACTTGATTTTTGTTTGTGAACCCTGTATTGTTTATTAGTACTGCCGCTTTTGGTGTGTGGTCAGTCCTGAGAACGGTCTATGTTAATGTCTATCCACTCAATTCAGTCTGTATATTTTGAAGTATCCAGATCATCTTTTTTGTGAGGACGGTTTATCAATTATGGTTACACTCCAATATCTGTATGCATTGCAGGGTTTATCGCACCCACCAGGATTTCCAGTCCCATGGATGTTCGGTCCATATGACTTTACACGACCTTTGGACTGTCCTGCTTGTGGTAGTAGGCGGGGCCCCTGCATGCCACCCGTAGTTGGACGATCAATCTTCTGTTTAGTACTTCAACATAGTGATTTCCTCGTAAGGATTCACTCGTGTCACATCAAGTAAATCCTATTGATTTATTGTCTAAATCTTATTGATTTAATGTCATGTTTTCTTTCTTTTCCTGCAATTTTACGATGCAGGTCTTGCCATGTGACATTCATCACAGAATAAACCGTTTGGTTTGCTCTACGATGGCTATTTTTGCAGGTTTCACTTCTTATGTCGTGTCAGTAACGAAGGCACAATCCATCACTTATATTACTGGAAAAGATTGGATCAGTCTGTTGTCTGAGTACAAGCTGCATCCCTATGATGAACTGCAGTTTGGTTTAACAAAAACGCCACAATTAGTCCTTCTCGTGTTTAAAAGAAATGAAGAAAAAAAACTAGATCACGGTCACGAAGCCTAGTCAAGTTAGAAAGCTGATCATAGCAGACCAGACACGATCGCCGCTGTCTCGCACATCGGTACCACCTTCAGCAACGGATCGAGCACCGGTAGTTGCTCTAGCACTGACAGCGGCAGCAGCTCAGTCTGATCCAGCTAAGGATTGGGCACCGACCGCGTCAGCGGATCAGGCTAATCTACCGGAGGATCGGGCATCGACACCGGCACCAGCTCTACAAGGAGCACCATCTCCGGCAGCAAATGCGGCTTCGGCACCTGCACCAACACTTGCACTTGCATCTGCTCCGGCCCGTGCAGCGGCAACCGAACAAGCAGTTGCACCGGCAATAGACTGGGCTGCAGTTCGCACTTCATATACCAAAGTCCTTACAAAAACCGACATGTCCACCTTCTTGGTAAGCATTGGCCGCCAAAGTGTTTCGTTATTTTTTCTTTCCATGTTGTTTCGCATGATTCACTGTGTTGATCTAACTGTTTGGGTATGTCTTCTTGTTTGCAAACAGAGAATTCCTAGAGTAACGAGGGAGTTGTTCAACAATCCGGGCGACAGCGGCCAAGTTTCTCTTACCATGCGCAGCCTTGGTGTGAATGAACCTGCTCAATATACCGTAAGTACAAAGGATGGTTGCATGATGATTGATGCTAAAGGATGGTCAAGGTTCAAATCTAAATCATATCTTGCGGTAGGGGATGATCTCAAAATCTAACTTTCTCGGCAAGGAGAGCTGGTCCAAATCAACTTTGAAATTCTTTAGTAGCAGCACGCAACTGCCGAACTGATCTATCCTCTGAGAGATTTTGATGTAATAATCTGGCATGGTGAAAAAAGTGTCATGTGTGTATAAGTAATATGACAGTATTATTTATCACATGGTATATCGTTGATAGAATTGCAACTCTCACTGCTGGTTAGGAACTGTCGTTTGATTTCATTCCAACAGCTGTCGTGCTTTATTCAATTTTGTATATTCGCCTTGCGACAGGATCTAAAACCAGCGCCGTACCGATCGCTTGCAATATGAAAAGCGCTGAGGTAGAACACATGGGCCCCCAAACATGCAGGGTGGGCCTGCGGCCCAAAGTCCAGAACTGTGAGCCAGTCCGAGAATTATATTCTCAGCTGAACCCCCATAATGCCTGTGCATTGCACATAACATCAAGATGCATTTGTATGAGTATTTTATCTTGTGAGAGAAAAGGATGAACGAGGGAAGGCCTTATTTGCAAATGTGGAGAGGTGTGTGGGTACCTTTTTGCAAAATTGCCATAGTTTCCTTCCTATCCGTCAAATATATATCAGATGGCCTATATTGCAGGATGGGAGGCACACCATCATCACCAACTCGTCTATACTGTGTTAAAAACAACTCTGTTTTTATAATTATATATGTTATATATATTCCCCTTGATTTTTCTTATGTATAAAGTTGTGCTATAAAAGATTTGTATATTTCTTTACAGAGGGAGTATCTCTCTGTCAAAAATATATTTTTGTGTAACTAGTTACTCCTGTCTTTCTACTTCCTTTCGCTGATATGTGGGGCATCCGGCAACGGGGTCAAGTGCCATATGCACAAATTAGAGTGCACAACTGCACGGTAGACACACCCCGGTCGTAGCGCTGCAGTAATGCCCAATGAGCCATCAAATCACAACCCCCCTTCCAGATTTAGCAGTAAGCTGGACGGACGAAGCGGCAATATTTCACTGGGCCTGAATCCCCTTCTCCCCCGTCTACTTGTTCAGAGAAAACCCCCTCTCGGCGATTGCATAGGGTTTTCTCATGGAGAACCAGGTACGAATTCTTCATCCATCCCCGATAAATCCAAGTCCCTTGGTCGCGGGTAATCCTAGGATGGCAGCCGCCGCCGTTGATGCATTTTTCTTCCTACTGAATCTAGTGTGTTTCATTTGTAGTGCCCAAAGTGCGAGGACCCTACATGTTTCTGCGCCCTCGGCGAGACGCCACACTTGTTCCTTCTCATCCTAACACAGTATGTTCCTAGAATCCTCTTTTCTATCCGGGAGGGTGGGGTTTTTTTGAACATGTTGTCGACTAATTTGGAAATTTGGATTGCTATATTTGGATAAAAGGTACTACCAGTACGATGGTCAACACTGACATGAAGGAGGAAGTTATTTCTAGATTTGGATAGGGAATACATTGTGTTCTCATATTATTTTTCCTGCAGTGCCTTATTTGCTCTGCCAGAACACATGTACTCAAGATGCTCGGCCTTGCCATAACTGAATACACCAGTTTAATGGTCACAGTGAAGACAAGCCATGGATATAAGTTCCGAGTTGGGTTCATGAACCAAGAAGATCACTGCTTTTTTATGGCCGAACTTGGATAAACTTTCTCAAGTGTTACGGACTGAAAGTTGGCGCACGAATGTTGATGGAAATAGCAGAACCTGGTCTCATCTTCACTGCGATCTTCCACCCCGACGTCGTTCCAATTGTTCATCCATGTTAGTTTTGTATCTGGTTCTTGCTTATTGCCTCGATTACTCCTTAATCCACCTATTCTGTCTAACTAATCACAATTTAACTTTAGAAGTAGCAACAAATCTCTCACGAAGATGCTACTTCTAACTAATATTTTCTTATAATTGGTGGCACGTGTAGGTTTTTTCAGAGTTAAGCACGCTGCTCGTTTGTTATTCTGTAACAACTCGGCTGTTACTGATGGCACTGAAGTTGACTGGGACGACATCCACAAGTTCCTACACTTTATTGATCGTCTTGAGGTCCTTGTGGGGCGTTTCAATGGTGGAAGGCCACGTGAGATATGTGTGCCACTGCTGCACTCGTTGAACAGGTCCAACTGTGTCGAGAAACTTATGGTACGAGCTGTTTTCTGTTATATATGTTGTTCATAAACTATTGCTTATACACAGTTTTACAGCTGTGATCTTCTTGAAACAGGAAATGCCCAGTTCTATTGTTCCTATACAGATGCCTGACCATGGTCGGGTCAGACTTGCGCTTGGTCACAACATGATGTTTATGTCGACCTACTCCATTCCTCTTGGAGGTGAAAAGATACTTATTCATGGGTGGTCTCAAATAATGAAGGCCCGTCCACCTTGGAGAATAGGACAGAAGATTATGTTCCTGCTTTTCCATGGCTCTAAAGCGAATATCCTGTTTATTGACCACATTGCGAGATGAAGCCGCTTTCAGAAGGTTGTGGATGCGTGGGGTGGCGCCTGGGCCTTGTCCTGGGGCTTGGCGGCCTCACCCTTGGTTGTAGGCAAAGTAGCACTGTTCGAGGCGTGCTTTGTACGGTTGAACCTATATAAGTACTCATACTGCTTTCAGCTATGGTTGTTAAGTGCCCCTGCTGGTTTCAGTTAAGGTTGTTAAGTACTCCTGCTGCTTTTACAGTCTGTCGTCTTTCTTCAGTCCTGTCTTCCTCCAGCCGCCAAAACCAAACCAGCGCCGGCGGGGCCACCTGCTTCCGCCTCCCATGGCTGGCTGTGCCTCAGCGCACGCATCGCCGCCCCACCGTCTCCTAAATCGTTAACGCCGACGTCCGAGGCCTCGCCGTCGTCCTCCGCGCGCTTTGGTGCGCTCGCCGCAGCGCCGCCCTCTCGCGTTGTCAACATGGTCAACAAACAACAGGAATCGGTAGAAGTACGTGGAGAGGATGACAGTACGGGCCCACCATGTGAGCGTATGGAAAAATAAAATGCTTCCTCCTAGTGTTTTCCTGACATCTGAGACCCACGACATTGTGAGCGTATATAGTCAATAGACAAGAGAACAGCACAAGATCGGCTAACACCTGGGACGTAGCTGCTCGAGCAGTACTTTTTTTTGTTATTGTTGAGACGGAGCAGGGTTTGAACTGGGCTGTGGCCCGTCTAGCCCAGGCTTATATTTTATGTTCACCATGTGACCAGCCCAGCTATTTTTTCTTTGTGAAAATGAGCCCAGTTTATTTTTTCTGAAGAATACCCAATCCAGGCCTACTTATTTTTCTACGCCCTGATGGGCTGCAACTCTTTCAAGACGCCTGAAAATCTTGAAAGTAATATGAAATGGGTTGTAAATATAAAAACAGATGACAAATTGGCAATTACTTTATAATTTCTGAATTTTTTCACATTTTCAGATTCCTATTTCACTGGGCATTAACCTAATTTAAATATATCTTCAAAGTACTTTAAATCTGGCTCGACATTTCGGTATTAAAAATAGTTTGGAACCCACAGAAATATGCAAAATTGGCCCTGGCCAACCAAAAAAGGGACTGCAATAAATTGCATAAGAAGTCACAGTGAGCTATATATAAATTATTAAAAAAAAGGAACGGTCTGACTTATGGGCCTATTAAGTTGACGCGTATGCATGATTTTTTAGTTATTATATACGTCAACAAACGATTCCAGCAGACGTAACCGTTGGATGTCAATCCAACGGCCGTTGTGTTTCTTCAATCTCTGATCTTCTTGCTCCAGCCGCCAAATCCAGCGCCGGCGGGACTGCCTGCTCCCGCCTCCCGTGTAGGCCTCACCGCCCCCTACTACTCCCACCGCTGGCCAGGGCATCCCTCTACTCACCCACACCCCCTGTTATTATGCGACGACGGCAGCCTCACACCGCAACCGAACCAGTGAACCCTCGTACTCCTCTCCGCGTGGGCATCCACTACCGCGTCTTCCCCGGCTACGCGTCGTCCCCTTCCTAGGCCTCGCCATCATCCACCGCCCTGGTGCTCTCAGCACGGCGTGGTCAATGTGGTCAAGGAACGACTTCCATCGGAAGAGCACTATCGTGGAGAGGCTGACAGCTGGGTCCACGGCAGCCGCAAGGAAGTGCCTCCTTATTACACGGAAAATAATTATTCCTCCACCTGACAGCAGGGACCCACCGGACGGGCCATCGTATTTGGCGAAAAAAACGTTTTCCCCCTGACTGCTGGGACCCACCGGACGGGCCACCGTATTTCGTGAAAAAAATGTTCCCCCTGCTGTCAGCTCGGACCCACCGGAAGTACCTCCATATTACGCACAAAAAAATGAATACTCCCCCTGCTAGTTGGGACCCACCTTGGTGGGAGGCTGACTTGTGGGCCTACTAAGTTGACGGGGACAGAGTGCTTTGTCAACTTAGTCAATATGAACGATTCTAGCTCCAGTGATCGTACGATGTCTATCTGATGGTCGTAGTGCTTCTTCAACCTCTGGTCTTCTTGCTCCAGCCGCCCAAAGCAGCGCCGGTCGTGTCGCATGCTCCTGCCTCCCGTCGCCGGTTGTGATGCCGCGGAGGCCTACCCGCCCCCTACTACTCCCACCGCTGGCCAGGTCATCCCTCTACTCACCCACACCCCCTGTTATTCTGCGGCGATGGCAGCCTCACACCGCAGTCGAACCAGTGAACCCTCGTACTCCTCTCCGCATGGGCATCCACTGCCGCGTCTTCCTTGGCTTCGCGTCGTCCCCTTTCTAGGCCTCGCCGTCGTCCACCGCCTTCGTGCTCTCGGCGCGGCGTGGTCAATGTGGTCAACGACCGACTTCCATCGGAAGAGTACTGTACGTGGAGAGGCTGACAGCTGGGTCCACGGCAGCCGCAAGGAAGTGCCTCCTTATTACGCGGAAAATAATTATTCCTGCACCTGACAGCGGGGACCCACCGGACGGGCCATCGTATTTCGTGAAAAAAACGTTTCCCCCCGGACTGCTGGGACCTACCAGCTACATCTTCGCACGCAAGGAAGTGCGTCCGGGCAAAAAATAACGATTCGCCCCCTGACTGCTGGGACCCACCAGCTACATCTTCGCACGCAAGGAAGTGCCTGACAGTCGGGACCCACCTGGTCGAAGCGTACGTAGCGTTGTCATTCTGGTCGCGAACGTGTACGTACATACTGGTCGATGTAGAGGCGCGCACGTGTCGTAGTAGAGGCGCGCACGTAGCATGTACACGTACGTACAGCGGCCAGGGTGCAAGAAAGTAAATGCGGCCACGTACGTACATACGGGCGGGGTTTCGAACGCCTACTCGCGCGTACGTACGGCCAGGGCTCGTGTACATGGCTTGGTCGGAACGGAGAAACTGCGTCGTCGTCGTGTTCATGGGGAGGCAACGGAATGCGTCGTGTTCATCGGGAGGCAACAGAACGCGTAGGAGCCAACCGGCTTGGACGGAACAGCCGATGGAAACGAGGCCTGGCGTACCGCAGAAGGGAGGAAACGGCCTTGTGTTCGACCGGCCACATTCGAAACGGGATCCTGTTCATCAGGAGGGGTCTGGCGTACCGCAAACCAGAGGAAACGGACCTCCTACGGTCGAAACGGGGGTCCTGTTGATAGGGAAGGGTGTGGTGTACCGCAAAATGGCGGAAACGGACTTGTGTTGGAGCGCTACGGTCGAAACGGGGGTCCTGTTCATCGGGAGGGGTGTGGCGTACCACAAAACGGGACTCCTCGGGATACTGTTCATCTCCACCGTCGACCCCCTCCAGCCTCCACGGGCTACTGTTCATCCACCGTCGAACTCCTCCAGCCTCCACCTGCGACCGTTCATCCACGGGCTCCTGTTCATCCAGCCTCCACCGCGCGCTACTCCACCGGCTATTGTTCAACCAGCCCTCTCCACGGGCTCCTGTTCAACCACCCCTCCACGGGCTACTGTTCATCCAGCCCCCCACCGTCTACTGTTCATCCAACCCTCCGCGGGGTGGTCCTGTTCATCCAGCCCTCCACGGGGTCCTGTTCATCCAGCCCCAACCGGCTCGATCGGTCGGGGTCCTGTTCATCCAGAGGCAACACCACGGGGCCCTTTTCATCCACCCCCAC
>NC_057796.1:66055941-66231305 GCF_018294505.1 Triticum aestivum
GTGTAGTGCAGGAGGTCTTATCGATACTTGTGCTTATGGATAAGAGTAACAAACGCTAAAACTCAATCACGCAAAACTCAAATACTAAATAACGTTTGAGGGCAGTACTTACAAATAGGGGGGGTGGGGGGATTGGGTGACATCCCTAGATAGGTTTCCTACACAAATAAGGACCGAACGAAATTTGAAGTGTAGTCTCCATTCAAAGCTCCATCTTCATTCCTTATATGTTTGTGCCCACATTCATACTTGATCATGCTTCAATCTTTATCCCTCTCATCCATACTAGGTCCTTTATCCCTTATTAATACAAGAATATTTATTTTTCGTAAGGGAGGCAAAAGTTGTCTCATCCATTAATTAAGCAGAAGCGAGTTGCCTAGACAATTAAGAAAAAATCAGGCAAAACCGTCACAAATGCCGAGCGGCACCCACACAAAACCTCACATAGAGGGCCTCGCCAAGAGTTGATTTAGACACCATCGTATTATCATGATGTGCCTCTCTGAATCACTTAACCAAACATCATGTGCACCAGCCCATAATCACATTTAACATCGCAAGAGCATCTACATCCACATACAACTCAACTGGCCCCTCATAGGTCAAATTTTCGTTACCACATCCTGGTATCTCAATTAGCAGACCCCAAATCCATATTACACATGCATCGTAAACTTTTGATACAATCAGATGATCCGACTACTACATCAATACAATGCCATTGGACTATCAAAATTTGGCATGTTCTACATACATACTAAGCTATGGAAAAAGATCATCCATGCTTGTCCTTGTCGGCGCTCTTGGCATCTTTGTCGCAGAAGTAGCGGTCGAAGACGCAATATGGATCAAGTCGGATCTTTTCCTCACTGGAGCTGTCCGCCCCGTCACTATCCTCCCTCTCCTCTTTGAGGGGCAGTCCGGCTATGGCATGGACATCCAGGGCTCGTTCTCGAGGGAGAGTGTGTTCCTCCTCTACCGCTTGTGGAGGATGCGGGCACATATAACTTCCTCTTCCATGGCAGCATGCGCCGACGCATCCGCCTCGCCACATCGACAACGAGGCGGGCCTCGCGCTTCCGCCCCCTCTGCATGTTACGGCAGGCACACTAGTCCCTGTAACCCATGTGCTCCTTTGGATCGGAGAAGGGATGGTAGACGAAGCTCGAGCTTCCAGCCCCAATGGACCCGAGCGCCAGTTGTGCCGACACAATTAATTTACGTTGGATCGAATCTGACTGGGTCGGGAACACTCATTCCGAGAGTGGCGGAGGGCCATGGGGACGGCCATAGACTCCTCCTCCTCGTATGGACAATGCTCCAGCTGACGTACCAGGAGTGCTCGGAGTCGGATCCGCTGCCCGCCATGCCAAAGAAGGCCGGAGATAGCCGGAAGGGAGCTTGGGGTGGAGCAGAGCGGAGTGTAGTGGAGTGGCCAGGGTTTGGTCCGGGGAGCGAATGCAGAGGAATATATGAGGGGTCGTGATGGCCCACCATGGGCAGATTTGATGTGGCGGACGTGCCCAGGACACCCTATATCCGCCCTAGATTTGGTTTGAATATGAGGGGTGGTAGTCAGCTTGGGCGTTTGGGCCCGGTATGAGGAGTACATCTGTGTTAGTTTTTTATCTGCCAGTGGTCGGATTGTCCACGCGGGAGTACAGGGGAAGGGGGGTTGGGGCGCTTGTCTTTGGATGCTCTATCATAACCCAAACTACAATATACTCCCCTGTTCCTAAATATATGATGTTTTGGTAGTTTAATTAAACTACCGAAAGGTCATATATTTAGAAACAGAGGAACTATTATACATACAACAACCAAAGTAATTCTCTTATTACAGCAAAGACGGAATGTGCCCCGTGATGTAATGGGCCTGTAGGACACCGGCCTAGGTAGCGAAGGGTCTCGCCATATGCGCACATGTTCACCATCGCCGACACGCCATAGGAGTTGTTTCCTCGGCAACTCCGAACAATGTTGGAATGCATTCAATGTGAGTGATGGATTGGGTGCAAAAACAATGTCCAATAGGGGCCTATTAGGATAATGTCTCGCTTTTAAAATATGTTGAGGATATCGCTTATCGTTAGCATTCGGTCGAGGATTAGAGACTAATCGGAAACCAGCTGGTTAATCAATTTTACCGGTTGACTATTAATCGAGCATTTTGTGTTGCAAATCCCACTATTCCCGCACTAAAATATAATATATTCAACACAAAAACAGTATTGGACAAAAGTGTTACCTTGATTACTTGGCTTTGAATCCTTGTGCAATGACAAACAAAATAGGAAAATAATACATACTCCCTCCATTCCAAAATAGATGATCCAACTTTGTACTAAAATTAGTACAAAGCTGAGTCATCTATTTTGAAACGGAGGGAGTATTACATAACAGGGTCCAAAATTACAAATAAACAAAGTTCTGGCACACATAGTACTAGAAAAAGGCCCGATTTATCGCTAGATTCCTGATAAATCGCTTGTCAAAGTGATAAATCAACACAACCGATAAACGGTGATTATATGGCTTATCGGTCACCCTCGAGTAGTGATAAATCAGACGATAAATCGCTAAATCGAACGGTTTTTTGAACAGTGACACACAACAAGTCTGGTTTCATGAGCAACGTGGCCTCGACGAGTTAGTAAGGCTTGATTGAAAATGTGAAATCATGAAACCCAAGACCTCCTCATCCTTTTGGTTCATTATAACCTTCTCCCACGCCTTCAAGTGGGTCTTCCTCTTCCCATTTTTTGAGCCTCACAAGAAATTTAGCACCAGCCTAGTTAGAGCATCACACACCAAGGCTGGTAGTTTGACTCAGCTGGCCACGTTAAGCTTCAGCTAGCCAGAAATTTCACACTAGCCTAGTCTAATCCTATATAAAACTTGCAACCATATTAAGCTTCAGCTGGCCATCCACATCGACTGCTCGCGTCGCCTCCAGGGGGCGCCTCGGGCGCCCTAGCCGCCGCCCTCGACCTCCCTCCTTCCCTGCTTCCCCGCCGCCGCCGGAGGAGGCCGGAGAGCGAAGCTCGCCCGATGGATGGCGGGCGGCGAGCCCTCCTCCTTTCTTCACGAGGGAATCCTCTGACTGAGATGCGCCGGCGCCCCTGGGCGTACGGCATGGAGGCGGAGTTGCCGCGCTCGGGCGGCCGCCCGATGGGATCCCGGCGGTGCTGCGGGGGTTGGTGGCGGCGGATCTAGGGTTTCCCACCCCAGATCGGTTCTCCTCCGGGTTGTCGGTCTCGCGCGCCGTCCGACGGCCCTAAGCGGTGGTGGGCGCGCACGTTGGCTATCCTCCTTCACCGATGTAATTGGAGCGGGCGGAGGCATTGGCGTGGTGCCGGATTCGAACAAGGTGGTGGCGCCATCCCCTTCAGGGATGACGGCCACGTGGTGGGTCCTTGTGGCGGCGCTGGTGGCGACGGATATTGGGATCTCGCTCCCGGGGACGTCGCAGGACGCGGTGGCCCATGCACGAGAGATGGATCTTCGAGCAGATCTGGGTGAAAACTTGCTTTCATCTACTGCCAAGGTCGGCGGTGGCGGCGCTGTCTGCGTCGTTCCCTTTTTGAAGGCATCGCCGTGAAGAAGTTCAAGGCCACTCACTGCTACCTCCGGGAGAAACCCTAGATCAGTAGATCGGATAACGGCGGAGCTCTGGTGTCGCTTTCGCCTTGGGGGCGTCATTCATGGAGGTACACATGGGCTCGAGGGAATAGAGGACAGTTTCTTTGGTGGAGCGGTGCTTCATCTTGGTGGCGGATCTCGGCGGCGTGGCGTTGTGGAGACTCGGAGTCCGATGCACGGAGATGGACTCGCACAGGAGGAGGAAGTTGTGTGTTGTCATGGTGGTGTCGATGGCGGAGAGGCCTGGCAAGGTCGGTGCATTAGTTTCTGCTTTGAAGATGGATTGGTGGAAGATGGCGGCGACTACACAAAGAGTGCGTCGGACCAGTTTGTGCCCCAAACCCAGTATGTGGCTTGGTTAGGGCCTCTGTCTTTAGATGTTAGGCATTTGTGCGATGTCTGTTTGGTATTACGCTCGGACTATCAACACTCCTTCATCAGGTGAATAGGAATAGGGACAGTTCTTGGTAAGATGGTGACTTCAGACTATCTAATGTACTATACTTTGTAAGGTCTTTATAAATAATTAATAAAATGGTTGCATTCATCGTCCAGATGCATAGGCGGGGTAATCCTCCTTTTCAAAAATAAAATAAAATTGCTGGCCACTCTCCGGGCAGCACCATATAGAAGATTTGTTACCCTGACGTTCGTGGTGAGCGTTTCCTCTAGGAACACCGCCACATCCACATCGCCTCCAGTCTGACGAGCTGAATGTCTGAACATATTTTTGTAGGAATGGCAACAATGCCGAGACCTATGCTTTCCCATTGTGAAAGATTATATTGTTTCTCAAGTGCCACGCTCTCCACTACGCGCTTGGCATTGACTAGGGATGAAAGTGGAGTGAAAACTTTCTGCTTTTTCGAGGAAAAATGGAAACGGAGAGAAAATATGAAAACAAAATGAAAATTTGCAAAATGGAAGTGGAAGCAGATTTTTTTTATGCGGAAACGGAAACAAAAATGAAATGATGTTTTCCGGTGAAACAGGCATGGAAACGGAACTTTTCGTTTCTGTCAATATGTAATTTCCGTTTTTATTATATGTCTATATCTGCTTTGTAGCCCAACCATCAAACAACACACAATGACACAATGAATAGAATGGATCAGATGAGGCCCAACTTCCATTACCACATGTTTACTTAGCTTGAGCCTATACGTAATTGTTCAGTACTACTACAATACTATGCTAAGTTGCTAACATAATGATATTATTTCGTAGCCATGTTAACAATTCATTAAATTTGTTTATTTTTTGTGTATTTCTCTATGATTCAAGTGGTTTTTAAATTCCGGCCGACGCCCACTTCTGTTTCCGTATCCGCTTTGTATTCGCTCTGTGTCCGTTTCCGGTAGTATCTGTTTCCATATTCATTTCTGGGGTTTCTGTATTCGTTTCCGCTTCTGCAAAAATATATAAAAACAAATGTGGTAGCACTCAGTTCCGTCCGTTTCCGCTCCGTTTTCATCCCTAGCATTGACAATGCTTAGGAGAACAAGTACAGTCTTTGCATGAGGAACATCATGTGTATAACTGTATTGACTATTAGTCATTCCTTGTTAACTACTACTTCCTCCGTCCCATAATGTAAAACGCTTTTTGACACTAGTGTTGTATCAAAAAACGTCTTACATTATGAAACGGAGAAAGTAGAATACTAATCTCAAAGTATGTACATACATTCGTTCAAACCTGGCCCCGCCACTACCAGCCTATAACTAATTAGATTTGGAACAGATTATCCCATGAGGTACAAGTGACACGCAATATCCATTTCAACCAATTATAAAAGATAAAGGGGCTAACCGCACAGCTAATTGAATTCCTTTTTGAGGTTGAGTTCATTTTAAATTGCATTTGCTTCCTAATTAAACTAAGAATGAATTAGAAAATTAAAATGAAAGAAAGACTCCACAGAACATGAATGAATTCAGGTACATTACATGGTTAATGCTTGTAGAAAAATGATATACTTTTTTTGTCAAAGTGAAGTAAATCTAGTCTATTTATATGGCAGTTCTTATAGAAAACAAATATATGGGAATGTAACAATCAAGTCATTCAGTTCTAGAGTTAATTTGAGCATTGATGCGGGTGCGTCTATGTGCCACCCGCAGTGAGTCCTAGCCACCGCTCGCGTGCAGAGAGACGGTACTGAGCCAGCTCAGTAACCACGTGCCACGTCTTGCTTACGCCACACCTGTTTTTCCGTTTTCGTTCCTTTTCTTCACCTTTTTTTCTCTCTTTTTTTCTATCCTTTTTTACTTTTGTGTATATTCGAAATGCATATATTGCAAAAAATACATACAATTTTAAAAATGTTAAACATGTGTACAAAAAATGTTTCTAACATTTTTCAAATGTCAAACAATTATAAAAAAGAATATACATGACATTTGTTAAAAACGTTTCTTTATTTCAAAAAATGTTCGTGAGTTTAAAATATGTGTTAATTACATTTCTGAAAATGTGTGTTCAATGTTAAACATGTTTGCATAGTTAAATTTTTTTTTTATCATTCAAAAAGTGTTCCAACATGTATTAAAAAAAGATCAAAACATGTGTTTACAAAATATTATCATGTCTGAAAAATGTGAAAATGAGTAAAAAATATATTTAGATGTATTAAAAAAATGTACAACATGTATGAAAAAAGTTGACGTTAAAACATGACCCAAATATTAATCATGTATTTAAAAAATGTTAACAGTGTATAAAGAGTTACTGATGTATATGAAAATTTTACAATGTATATAAAAAAGCAGGAATTAAAATATATATTAGAAAATTTTAATCATGAATTTGAAATAATAAAATATGTATAAAAATATTCCTGATGTATACGAAAAATGTACATTTTGCGTGAAAAAAGTCGACACATGTTGAAAAAATAAAAATAAAAATTAATGAAAAACAGATGATAACCAAAAAGGAATGTACATTGTGCGTGAAAAAGGTAGACACATGTTGAGAAAAAGAAAAAGGAAAATGAATGAAAAACAGATAAAAACCAAAAAGGAAAAAGGAAACCGACAAAAGAACAAAGAGAACCAAAAAGAAAACAAAGAAAGAAAAAAAGGAAAAATAAGAATAAAAGGATAATAGTAAAACAGAAAATACCCAAGAAAAACTTGTTACAAAGACAGAAAAAAATAAGCAATAGAAATAAAACTAACACTACAGTTTTGGGGCAGCCCAATAGCAGCTGCCCGTAGATGATTCCCCTAATAGGAATTGATACGGGCCAGACATAGCTGTCGTGGTCAGATGCGCGCGGAACACACTTCCTCGAGACTCCAGAGTTAATTTGTGTGGGCTTTTGGTAGCCGACTTTCGTACGAGCAGCAGCCCATGGATAGGAGACCATATGACATATTTATCCTAAAAAAGGAAAAAAATCGATTTTTTATTAATAATAAATAAGAATTCTGTAATTACGGAAGTGGTAAATGGCCGGTGAAAATTGTCAAAATAGTAGGGACGCTATTAAGAGCAGCGTTCAAGCCTGGGCGCCATTGCTAAGTGCGTCCCTTTATGGACGCTATTACGCATGATGTCCAGCTATATGGTTTGACTTATTAGGCTCAGCCGAGTCGTCTTTTCTCTTCTCTGATACATAACAGTTTTTGATCCGCAAAACACTAATACGCATGCAGCCGTCGCTCCTAATCTCGCCGTCCCGTAAGCAAGCTCCAGCGGGTAACATCAGCAATCATCAAAGGAGTCGTGTTGTCTCACCGCCGCTCATCATTAGGATCATCCACTTGACCTGCAGTTGGCGCATGTGACTTGTACGCCGTATTGCATCTTCTCTATCAAGTTTTTGGTATAATTCATTCCATGGTTGCAAGTGTACTGCGTACAATGTATAGATGATTGGGTTTTTATTCCTGGTAATATAATTGGTAATTGTCTAGTTTATGAGTTGATAGGTCGTGAAAAATTCAACCTTGAGTCAATAGTAAATCAATTTAAGATTTTGATCTTTACTTCCTACATGTTCATGTCTGCGGGTGAATTCGAGAACATGTTAATTGTTCTAACATATGTGGATGGTGAAGTGCAACATGGATCCATGGGTGTGGAGTATAGTGTTCCTCTCAAAGTCACATTTTCAGCATATGGGAAAACAGGTGGTGATCCAAAGTAGTTGTGCATCAACCGTTTGTGTGCATCAATCCGTTCTCTCTGAATGAACGCATGACCATAGACGGAACCACCGTGCTTTGGCTTCTTCCCCTTGTGCATGGCTACAAGCATAGCAATGTCCTCTTCTTCATGCAAATCAAATTCCTCGTCCGATGATGAATCGTCCACGAATGAGGAGTCAACTGAGCTCATCTACAATGCAGACAACCATCGTCAAACATACTATCCAATCCCAATTAAAATCATCAAGTTTCATCATTTTTTTACCTTGGGGAATTTCGTCGAACACCTTGTGCACGGGGTGGTTCGATTGGTCGCTGCTGCGGACGGCGGCGCAGAGGGGAAGGGAGCACGGCGACGCAGAGGAGAAGGGAGCACGGCGGACCTTCGGAGTCGGCGAATCCCACTGCGGCTGCTTCCCGAAACGGCGGCACCGGGGCGGCTGCTTGACGCCCTCCGGCGGGGGAGGCGACGAGGGCTAGGGCGGCGGCAGCACAGAGGAGAAGGGAGCAAGGCGGACCGGCAGAGTCGGCGAATCCAGCCGCGGCTGCGAGACGCCCTCCGGCGGGGGAGGCGACGAGGGCTAGGGCAGCGGAGGGTGGCGACGACGATGTGGGGCGGTGGCGGCGACGGCGACGACGACTTGGCCGGTGGCGGCGGCGACTTTCGGCGACTGGTGCTCGATCGCGGGCGGCCGGTCGCCAGGCGGAAGCGGAATGAAGTGGCGGTTGGGCGTTTGGCGGGCGGCCGCGGTTTTACATTAGTTGCATCTCGTGATGTAAATTTGCATCACAAAGTTTTCAATTTTTCATCACCGGGAGACCGCGGTCCAACTTTTTTTTACATATGGACCGTTTGTTGGAGTAGCGTTTTTTGCCCAAGACGATCCAAAAGTTAGGTATTTTTATATTTGGACGGTCTATTAAAGATGCTCTAATAGAGGGCAAGGGGATGCAGGAGCACCATTACCGGTGACTGGATAGCGGTGGTGAGGAGGTGCGCGAGGGGAATAACAGAGCATTAGGGCTGCCAGTTCAAGGAATTTGGGTCGTAACGAAACACAGGACGCCACTAACAACAGCGTCCACACCTGGACGCCGTTAGCAACAGCAGCCGTACCTGGACGCTATTAGTCACAGCGTCCTTCCTACTTACACAATTTCTAGCTGCCCTTTACCAGTTCCGTAATTAGAGAATTCTTATTTATTATTAATAAAAAATCGGAAAAAAATTTCACTACTCGGGCTATATTCCTGTTTTCCTTTTCTCGATAAAAGGTGATTTTTATTGCTCGTAATGAAGCAACAACAAGGTGATACAGTCACAACGAGTGCACATCCGACCACTGCATGCGTAGAGTGCACACATCAACGCATACACACAAATGATCACACCGGCAAAGAACATAGGCATGAAGCTATGCCAAGACAGGAAAAGATAGTTAGGCTATATTTGTTAGCACAACAAATCCAAGATGGAACTGGCAAAAAGATATAATATATCATCACCAAATCCTCTTGTGTAAATTGTTCGGGAACATCCCAACCCAAATTTTAGTGCTCGACTACATTCATGACATCAGCCAGTAAGAAAAGAACAGTACCTTGTAGGCTAATCTTGCTAAGATCAAAATGGCCAGAACTCATGCAGCTCATCCATGAAACTATTAAAAAGAAACAGTACCTTGCAGGCTACTCTAGCTCGGGACAAAGGTTAACAGTAATTAATATGATTATTATATATTGCATAGAAGAGATTATTTATTTATTTTGGGAGTGATAGAAGATCAAGATTTGGACGTGGTAAAAAGTTGACCCTGGTTTAACAGTGTTGTTAATACTGCAGTGCTCATCTGTGTGTGGGCGTGATGCATATAGTATTTTGCCAAGATTCAATGACGTTGGTGGCCAACGAATTAGCAAAGTGTAAACCGCGTATGGCTACTTTTCTACCAGCAGCCTTTGGAGAATAGTAGATGCATCTATCAAACTACTAATGATATGATATCATATAGCATTTTGGTAGGTCTAAAAGGTAAACGAACACGAAAGGAACACCTAATGCATTTCATATGGATCATCTAAACCCACACGACTTTGCCCAAGTCATACATAGCAAAGAGACCCTGTCAATTGTTCTCATAATCTGACTCATCTGCTTAAGAATTCCACAAGTAACATTCACACATTCCTTTACCGTTAGCTGATAATAAGATTGTTTTTGCAACGAAAGTGCTCTTCTGAGCTCGAACTCACATGCACCATTTGCTACAGTAAAATTTAAAAAAATACTAAAAGCATTCAAATAATTCTGAATTTTTTGACAACAAACATTGGTGTTTGTTTCACATGCGTGCAAATTTTCACGATGAAACAATATTTATAGAGGTCTCAGCAAAAATTGATGCTCTAGAGTGCTTTAAGAAACAATCATATTGAAGCATCGATTTTTTTCCCAGACCTCCATGAATGTCATTTCATTAAAAAAAATTGCACGCATGTGAAACACACATCAATGTTCGTAACCAAAAATTCAGATTTTTTAAAAAGAATTAGTATTTTTCTTCTTCAGATTTTACTGTAGCAAAGAGTGCACATGAGGTCGAACTCAGAAACTCCATGTCCTTTCTACAACTCATTGTGTAGCAAAATACAATGTTTGGCTAACACAAAGCTGCATAAACCATTTACTGATTGAATTTGAATATCAAAAGTTCAAAACCAGAAGACCATACTTTAACAACACTCCATGTATATTTAGGAATAGCACAATGCAGAAGAACATTGTTCACAATTCAGTTCTCATAAAAAAAGCATCTATAATTGTCTACTCCAGCTCTTCTACTCAAATTGTCTCTAGTTAGTATGCTATTTCTTAACATAGGCCAAAAAAATACTTTTTATCGTTTAAAGGCAACTTCATAAACCACAACCTATATATCTAAAAAGTTCATCCCAACTATCTTATTTATTTTAATATGCAGCCTATACATCTCATCACATATGTCCCACATATGTCACCTCTCATTTAAATGTGCATGTAAGCCATCCACATCATCAAGCGCATGCAATCCGCCTTTCACTTTCCACCACATGCAGGCCCTCCACATCATCAAGCGCCCATGCAACAATTCAACTTTCAACTTTGAACTTTCCACTTTCTACCACATGCAAGCCCTCCACATCATCAAGGAACATGAAAAGCCATCCACATCATTAATTTTTATTTTTAAGTTTCAACAATAAAAAAATTGTACTTAAATGTCACACAACAATATAACATGCATATGCCCTTCATTTATCTCTAGGTTAAAATATGATGTGGTACTATTATCATATATTGTAACTTTATTTCTGATAAGTTCATTGCTAAAAATTTCAGCAGCATCGGGCGGGGTGTTATCTAGTTCTCTTAAAAGGACATCACACTTGATTAGCCTTTATACTACATGCAAGGATTTTGCAGTAAAGACACCTGAAGTGGTCAACATCCATCTACATCTATCTTCTTCCTCGCTTAAAGTCAAATTAGTACATACTCCTTCTACATCCTGTCACATGGCAGGGGTCTCATCTCTCAAATCTTATGTACAAAAAAAAGTTCATATACTCGTTGTGTTCATTTTTTTTAAATTCACATGTTAAAAAGTGTTTATGTATCTGAAAGTGCTAGTTATCAACTAGAGGGGGGGTGAATAGGCGATTTTTATGAAAGTCTTCAAAACATGAGAGTTTCGAAGACAAACAATAGAAATGAACCTATTGATATGCAGTGGAAGGTAGACTACACTAAGCAAGCCATAGTCAAGTATTCAATGAAGTGAAAGCTTGAAGACTAATAGCAGCTAGGTAGTAAAGATCAGGATGGAAGATAGTATGAAGCCAAACAACTATAGTAGTCACACAGTGAAGTCAAACAGGTAGTGCAAGCAGGCAATGACTTCACGAAGACAAACTATAAGTAAAGAGAGGGAGAGGATAGAACCAGTCACTTGGTGAGGACAAAGGATTTCTTGGACCAGTTCCAGTTGCTGTGACAACTGTACGTCTGGTTAGGGAGGCTGAGATTCAACTCAGAAGACCACGTCTTCACCTTATTCCCCTTGAGCCAAGGACACCCAGTCCTCGCCCAATCACTCTGGTAAGTCTTCAAGGTAGACTTCCAAACCTTCACAGACTTCGTTCACCGGCGATCCACAATGACTCTTGGATGCTCAGAACGCGACGCCTAACCGGCTGGAGGATTCACAGTCCTCAAGTGTAACAAGTCTTCAGGTCACGCGGACAGAAAGACTTCAGTGATGCCTAACACTCTTTGGCTCTGGGTGTTTGGGCTTTGTCCTCGCAAGGATTTCTCTCTCTCAAAAGCTTCGGAGGTGGGTTGCTCTCAAACGACAAAAGCCGTGCACTAACTCTGAGCAGCCACCAATTTATGGTGTAGGGGGTGGGCTATTTATAGCCACTAGGCAACCCGACCTGATTTGTCCGAAATGACCCTGGGTCACTAAGGAACTGACACGTGTTCCAACGGTCAGATTTCAAACACACGCGGCAGCTTGACTTGGGCTACAAGTAAAGCTGACTCATCCAGCTCTGGATAAGATTTGCTCTCATTGTCTTCGCTCGAAGACATAGGATTTGGTTGAGCATCACTTCAGTCACTCTGACTTTGTTCACTGGGACCCCACTTAACAGTACGGTGGTTCCTATGACTCAACAAAGAAGAAAAGGAAACAACGAAACAACTAAGTCTTCGCGCTCCATAGTCTTCACACGATGTCTTCTCATGTCATAGTCTTCAATGTGAATATCTTCACATACCACCATTGTCTTCAATGTCTTCATACATTTTTAGGGGTCATCTCCGGTAGGTAAACCGAATCAATGAGGGACTACTACCTGTGTTATCCTGCAATTCTCACAAACACATTAGTCCCTCAACCAGGTTTGTCGTCAATACTCCAAAACCAACTAGGGGTGGCACTAGATGCACTTACAATCTCCCCCTTTTTGGTGATTGATGACAAACTGGTTGAAGTTTTCAACGGGGATAAAAGTATGTGAAATTGTAAAGGATAAAGGTATTGTCTTCATAAGTAGCAAAAGGCTCCCCCTGAAGATGTGCATATAAGTAATTTGCTTTTGGAATGCAAATGCACATGGCAGGTTGTACTTGTGGAGATCCTCTTCAACTTATGAAGACAATTCATCATGCATGATTTGATATAACGAAGATAATGACATGCATAATGAAAAATGGACGTCTGCAATATGACTTAGTGCGGGATTTATCATCGCACATGCGGAATTTATCATCGCATCACAGAATAGCAGAAAACGTAGCAGACGACCATCAAGTTTAAGTGTTACAACTCAAAGAACCAAATGTATCAAAAGCGAGAGTTGTAAACACTAGGCAAAATATAAAGCAACCGCCCATATGGACCCGCTTGAAGACTATCAACTCATATGCTTCTCCCCCTTTTGTCAGTAAGGACCAAAAAGGTTTGAAGACATAGAGCCTCTACTCGTTCCCAGAAGGAGTAGGTGAAGCTGCAGGGTCGGCGTCGGGGTTTGGCGGTGCAGAAGAACTTGGTGCAGTGTCGACACGCGCTGAAGTTGGAGGTGGTGAAGTAGCATCATCTTGGTCATCTATGACTCTGGCATTCACCGTTGCAGCTGAGGAGGAATAGTCAGAGTCTTCAAGAGAGGGAGTTCGACGCAAGACAACATTCCTTGGAGGAGTGGAGTCAAACTTGAATCTTTCAGTGAAGCCATCGTCTTGAAGATCTGCTTCAGCACTCAGCAATGTCAAACTCTTCCATGACCTCCGACAGGTTTCATGGGTGACAAAGGCATTCTTGGTGGCAAGGTTGCGAATGCGATTGACATCCACCAAGAGGCTTTGCATCTGTCACTTCAGCCAGTAGTGATGCTTATCCTGTTTCTGATGCAGGGCAACGAGAAGCTCTCGGTCATTGAGAACACGAGATCGCTTCCGAGGCCTTTGAGCAATAGTGCTTTCAGTGGCTTCAGTTTGAGCACGGTGAGGTAAGCGTGTATTGCCAGCCAAAGGATAAACACGAGTGACGGCCTGGACTCCTTCAATGGGCTGTGTGAAGCTTTGGTGATCAGCATTGTGAAGACAAACAGGCTCCTTGGCAGGCTCTGGGTATATGGCTTCAACTGACATATCAACCTCTGGCAAAAAGATCAGATGGTTGCGAGCAGAAGGCTGATAGTTGACAGCTGAATGAAGCTTGATAAGGCGCATAACCCATGGAGCGTAGAACTTCAGACCAAAGAGATCAGAGCCTGATGCAGCCAATTGCCTGATAAAGAAGTCTTGAGCATTGAAGCTGATGCCATCGAAGATATAGAAGACCAATGTCTTCATCGCTCCTTCAAGCTTCGCTGCAGAAGAATGTCCCTTGATGGGCCATAGAGTTCGCCTTATGATATGATAGATTGTGCGGGGCAGATACTCTAGGTCTTCAACAAAGAACTCTCTTGGGTATTCAGCGTCGCGTGGCAGAGGCTTCATCATGCTCAGCATTTGGCTCATGTTGGGCTCTGGCTTCTGAAAGATGCTCTCCAATGCATTGCGGTGAAGCTGACAACCAGGCTCAAGAGTTCACCTGGAGTGGGCAGGCCAGTTAGCTCAATGATATCAAGAGCTTTGGCTTCATGATGGACATTGCCTGTCATCCACTCAAGGACCCAAGTCTTCGGATCCCTGTTGTAGCCGCGAATGTGGAGGGTAGCATAAAATTGTAGCAGAAGCTCTTCATTCCAATGCTCCTTATCAGTCACAAAGTTCAGCAGACCAGCATCATGGAAGCAGTCAAGGGCTTCTTCAAGGCAGGGCAGTCCAGCAATGGCTTCAGTGTCTAGACGCATATGAGGGAAGATGCGCCCTTGATCATAGAGAACACAAGAATAGTAGCTGCGCTGCTGATAGCTCCAGAACCGATCAGATGAAATCCTTGGCTTGGAATAGGGGTTCTTGGCACTATCAAAGAAAGTGTTGTGCGCAATGAAGCCATTTGCATTGAATGACCCTGGTGAAGTTGCAGTACCTGGAAACCTGGGCAACCTTGGCTTCGGCTTCTGGACCTGAGGCCTGTGCTCGACATGATAGTCAAATTGCGGACCAGCAGCAGGTGGAGGAACCAGAATGGGCCATCTGACAGTGACCAGCTGACCATGATCATATGCTTGCTCGATGGTGTGTGGCCTTGGAGGCGGTACAGGAGCAGTGGCAGTGGCATTGACTTCAGGCTGCAGATTTGCATCAGGTGCAGCATTGGCTTCAGGTGCAATCACTTCGGGCACCACATTAACTTCAGGCGCCACATTAGCGTCAGCCATGACAACGTCATTGGCTTCAGTGTTGGTGTTGGTGGTCGCCTCAATGTTATCAACCTCCACTCGAGTAGCTGGAGGGTCGGACACGTTCTCCTCGAGAACAACTTCAGGGTTGGTTGGGGGTGTAGCAACACGTTCTTCTTCATCTCTTGGCTCTTCTTGTTCATCGGCTGATGCAGCCGGAATATCTTCAGCCGCTTTGGCTTCAGACTCGGGATGTTCGCAGTAGGAGAGGCTTCAGGAAATACTTGGCGTGATACTGATTGGTGCTCTTCTCCTTCTGGAACACTCGACAGAGTGACTTGTGGCCTTGGTCCTTTACGAAGCCTGCGGAACGCTGGCGACGCTTGTGGAGATGGAGTAGGTTGGGCCTCAAAGTCATCATCTTCAAGCACCGGAGTGGTGACTTGAGTTGGGGGAGTAGTTGGTGTTTCTGCTTGACGGGGGGAGTCTTGAGGGTGATCAGCCCATGAATCATCCTGAGCGATTGGCGTCAAGGGACGACCAATGCTGATGAGTTCGCTGTTCGTGAGAACAGGCGATGATACCACATTGTGCTCGATCTGAGGAAGGACTTCATCATCTTCTACATTGTCTTGGGGACCAATGTCTTCAGCTGCGGTGGGGTTGACAGCTGGAATGTCTTCAGCTTCAGGAGCCTCTGGGGAAGCAGGCTCATGAACTATCAGTCGATGCTCTTGTTGTGCAGATGCAGGATGAGCAACAGAAATTGGCTCGACGACAAGGGGCTCTGTGGGAGCAGCCCGATCTTTCTTCTTGGTTTTACGCTTCTTGGCAGGTGGAGCTTCGTCAGTGGTGTTCTTGGTCTTGCGCTTTCTGGCTTTGGCTTCAGCTGCCCTTGTTTTCTGAAGCTCTGAAGCCACTGTGGGGACCTTAGGCTTCACGCCTGTCATACTAGCGGGGAAGACAATGCGAGGTTCTTCCCGCCTGGATGTATCAGCTTGGTCCACAGCAGGCTTCTTCTGCTTGGCAGCCATCTTGGGGTCGATGCCAGGACGCCCAAGTGCCTTGCGCTTCTCAGCTTCATTGTAAGCTTGAACACACTTGGCAGCCAGATGCTTCATGCGCTCTCGAGAACCTTTGGCTTCATCACGTTTCTTGTGAAACGCCTCCTTGAGCTCATGCATCATTGTCTTGAAGTTTTGGACGTCTGTCACACTGAGCTTGGCCATATGCTTCTTGAACTGAGCCTTTTCATAGTCAATCTTGTGCTTCAGTTCAACGATTTTCTGAGCTAGAGCCAGCTCAGGAGCAATGGCGCCATGGAAGGAGACGCTGAGGCCAATGGGGAGTTGCAGATCATCAAAACTGAGGTTTGGGCTATCAAACCACTCGTCAATGAACTTGTTCAGGATGTCCACATCGAAGAGGGGAAGATCATTGAAGATTTCCGCCTCTTGCTCACTCTTTATCAGCAGCTCAAGAGCATCATCAGCAAGATCGTCGTCACTCGACAGATCAATGGCATCGTTCTCATTTCTTAGAATAGCAGCAGGGGTCAGTGCTTGACCAGTGGTGTGCATGGGCTTCTTTTTCTTCTTCTCAGACTTGGAGATGCGTGAGAGATCTTCAGACTGCACACTTGGTGCAGGAGGAGCAGTGGCCAGAGGCTTCGCTCGCGAAGCTCTGGGTGCAGTAGAAGGCTTCGAAGCCTTGGGTTTCTTCAGCTTCTTTGGCTTCGGTGGTGCAGGCGTTTCGTCAAAATCAGCGTCATCTGCAGAATAATCCACGGCAGTCCCTTGAACCATAATGTGAGTGATGAGACCTTCTAAGTTGTAGAAGGGCCCAACAAGATTGGGTTCAGCTTCGCGTGTGCCATCGGCACGAGGAGCAGAGGGACCTGGGTTGAAGTCTAATCCCCGCGACTTCTTGTTTTCTTTGGCCGAGTTCTTGGCAAACTGAAAGTTGCGCTTGAACAGATTATCATCACGACACCATAGCAGAGAAGATGGGTCGGCATCAGCAGGCTGTGGTCCATGGACCATGCAAGGGTAGAAACCCTTGATCAATGGCTTCAGCTCTGGACCTGGGTGGAAGATTTTTGTACAAGATGTCTCCCCAAGGTCGCTTGATGGCATTCTTTTCAGCATATTCCTGGGTCACGAACCTGTACTTGAACCATTGTTCTGCCCAATATCTTCGAATCCATTGGATTCGTGTTTTGCGCTGATTGTAGTCCTCCTCTGGATCTGTCTTGTATAGCTCATAGAGGTCAGGTGGCAAATCTCTTGATGTTCCCCCACGGCGCTGTCTGCCTCCCTTCCTTGCTGACTTATCTGTTGCCATGAAGTTCAGACTGAATGGCTTCAACACTGTCAAAGGCTTCCGTCTGCTGGTCAGACAGGAACTGGCTTCGGGAGAGTTGATATGATGCTGTAAGAATTCTGCAAATGAATGCAGACTATGAGAACCAAGGGATTCTCCCACGGACATGTACCTGTGACAGCATTAGAGATGCGAGGGAAGGGGAAGAGGTCATATGCATTCTCAGAAGATTTTGAAGATAAATCAGTTTAGAAGACATTGACCTCATAGCGCGAAGACATTCACTTATATGTTGAGAGTTGGTTCCAAATTTGTATGAATCCAAGAATAGGTACAAGTGAGGAATCTAACTACGTGTGAAGCATAAGTGAATATACTAGGCATCATATGAGATGCAGAACATGATAGATCCAAATTTGTGGAGGCAGAAACCACTTTTGGTAGTAAGGATGAATCTATAGGATCAAACAGACAGTAAAAAGAGGGTTTTAATTTACCACACGATGAACTGCTAGACGGAGTAGAAGATGAGGCCGAGCAGTTCGATCTTCCGTGCCCTAACTTGGTGACGGAGGACACCTACGGCAGCGGCGGAGAAGGCGATGTCCACGACCGAGGTCGCGGCAGCTAAGCGCTTCGTCGCCGGCTTCGTCGAGAGCTAGCGGTGGTGCTAGGGTTTGTCGAGGTGGGGAGGTGGAAGAAAGATTTTGACCGCGATTGGATGTGCATTTATAGGGAAAGGGACGGCATAGCGCAATTACGCAGGTGCCCCTGGCGGTTCACATCTGAGGGACACGTGGCGAACATGCAACACATTGGGAGTTGTTCCATGTTCCCACGCACGCCTGAACTGTCGGGTGGTCGTTCTGGCTTCTCCGGGTTTCAGGCAGTAAGAATTGAGCATTTAAAACAGATTTAATGTTTGTCTCTGTATCTTCTACTGACAAGGACGCAGAGAAGACATTAGACGGTTTCAATAGAATGCATATGATTTGGACAGATAGAGCTTGAGGTAGGAAGCATAGAGAGGTTAGGGTCCGATCACATTCACTTAGTCCAAAAGATTCAAACGAGAAGACATAGCTATAAGTGAATGCTGTAGAGGACAAAACACTAATATATGTATATATCAAAATAAAACCAAATCAACATTGTGAAGATAAACATGAAGTCATGTTAATGTTGAAGAAAAACTAAATGCGAAGACTTAGCAAATGTAACGCCATGAGAAAAACACTTCAAATGAAGAATTTGGTGGTGGCGTTACCCACCGTATAGGAAGTATTAGACCCAGACACGGCGCACAATTATCGTGGCGCTCCGAAGTCAAATTCCGCATTAATGTATTCACACTCATAGTGTAAGCCTTTATTGATTGAAGACATACATTACTTCGTGTGTTGCACATCTAAGTCATCAACATGCATAAGTGTTAGGATGTGTGCCTGATCACAGGACATTCGAGGATTCCAAGATATTTAGCTCACACCGCAACTTGCAAAACCTTTTCTCATCCAAGGGCTTTGTGAAGATATCTGCCAATTGCTCTTCAGTGTTGACGTGTATGATATCAATATCTTCCTTCATGACATGATCTCTGAGAAAGTGATGACGAATTTCAATGTGCTTTGTCTTCGAGTGCTGAACTGGGTTGTTGGCAATCTTGATGGCGCTTTCGTTGTCGCAGTAGAGTGGTACTTGTTTCAGATGGATGCCATAGTCCTTGAGTGTTTGCTTCATCCATAGAAGCTGAGCGCAGCAAGATCCAGCAGCAATGTATTCAGATTCAGCAGTGGAGAGTGATACACAGTTCTGCTTCTTTGAAGACCAACAGACAAGTGATCGTCCCAGAAAGTGACATGTGCCTGATGTAGACTTGCGATCCACCTTGTCACCAGCATAATCAGCATCCGAGAATCCAACTAGATCAAACTCTGAGCCCTTTGGATACCATAATCCTAATGTTGGGGTGTAAGCCAAATATCGAAGAATTCGCTTCACAGCTAAGTGATGCGATTCCTTTGGTGCCGCTTGGAATCGAGCACACATGCAAACACTAAGCATGATATCTGGCCTAGATGCACATAAATAAAGTAAAGAACCAATCATGGAGCGGTATACCTTTTGATCGAACTCTTTACCATTGGCGTCAGGACCCAGATGACTCTTGGTTGGCATTGGCGTCGTGTAACCTTTGCAGTCTTGCATTCCAAACTTCTTCAGGCAATCTTTGAGGTATTTCTCTTGAGATATGAAGATGCCATTGCTTTGCTGACGAATTTGAAGACCAAGGAAGAACTTCAGCTCACCCATCATGGACATCTGATATTGCTCTTGCATCATGTGTCCAAACTCATCACTGTATTTCTGGTTGGTGCAGCCGAAGATAATGTCATCCACATATATTTGGCACACAAACAGTTCACCATCATATGTCTTCGTGAAGAGTGTGGGATCCAGGGAACCAGGTTTGAAGCCTTTGCTCTTCAGGAAGTCTTTGAGTGTGTCATACCAAGCGCGAGGGGCTTGTTTGAGGCCATACAGTGCCTTGTTTAGCTTGTACACCATATCAGGATGTTTTGGATCTTCAAAGCCAGGAGGTTGTGCAACATACACTTCTTCTTCAATCTTGCCGTTGAGAAATGCACTCTTCACATCCATTTGATACAGCAGGATGTTGTGATGATTTGCATAGGCTAGCAATATGCGAATAGCTTCAAGCCTAGCCACAGGAGCAAATGTTTCATCGAAGTCAATCCCTTCAACTTGAGTGTATCCTTGAGCAACGAGACGAGCCTTGTTTCTGACAACTTGACCATGCTCATCTTGCTTGTTGCGATATATCCATTTTGTGCCTATTATGTTGTGCTTGCGGGGGTCAGGACGCTTGACAAGTTCCCAGACATTGTTCAGCTTGAACTGTTGAAGCTCTTCTTGCATAGCTTGAATCCATTCAGGTTCCATGAAGGCTTCAGCAACTTTCTTGGGTTCAGATATTGAGACAAATGCAAAGTGCCCACAGAAATTTGCTAGCTGTGTTGCTCTTGAACGAGTGAGTGGACCAGGCGCATTGATGCTATCAATTATCTTCTCAATCTGTACTTCATTTGCAACACGAGGATGAACTGGACGAAGATTTTGCTCTTGCTGATCATTGTCATCGTTAGGAGGATTGTCTTCGGGCTGAGCATTGTCTTCAGGTTGATTAGGTGCAGAAATGATAAGTTCCTCTTCAGGCTGTGCTTCATTGGTATGATTTCTCCAGTTCCCATGAGCTTGATGGATTCACTAGGTGGAACTTCATCTAGCACATTTGGCAGGTGCTCTCTTTGCGAGCCGTTAGTCTCATCGAACCGCACATCCACAGTTTCAACCACTTTATAGTGAAAGAGGTTGAAGACTCTGTAGGAGTGCGAATCCTTTCCGTAACCAAGCATAAAACCTTCATGTGCTTTCGGTGCAAATTTTGAAGTGTGATGTGGATCCTTGATCCAGCACCTAGCACCAAATACTCTGAAGTAACTGACATTTGGCTTCTTACCAGTGAGGAGTTCATAGGATGTCTTCTTCAGAAGCTTGTGAAGATAAACACGGTTGATGACATGGCATGCAGTATCAATAGCTTCAGGCCAGAACTTTCTTGGAGTCTTGTATTCATCAAGCATCGTCCGAGCCATCTCAATGAGTGTTCTGTTCTTGCGCTCCACGATGCCATTCTGCTGAGGTGTGTACGGAGCTGAGAACTCATGAGTGATGCCCAATGTATCCAGGTAAAGGTCGAGGCCGGTGTTCTTGAACTCTGTGCCGTTGTCACTTCTGATGTGCTTGATCTTGACGCCATAGTTGTTCATGGCACGGTTGGCGAAGCGTCTGAAGACATCCTGCACTTCAGTCTTGTAGAGAATTATATGCACCTACGTATATCTTGAATAATCATCAACAATGACGAAGCCATAGAGACAAGCAGTAGTAGTGAGAGTAGAGTAGTGAGTAGGGCCAAATAAGTCCATGTGTAGCAGCTCGAAGGGTTGAGATGTCGTCATGATTGTCTTCGAGGGATGCTTGGCCCTTGTCATCTTTCCAGCTTCGCAGGCACCGCACAGATGATCTTTCTTGAACTTGACGCCCTCGATGCCTATGACGTGCTTCTTCTTTGCGAGTGTGCAAGTTCCTCATGCGGGCATGCCCTAGCCTTCGATGCCAGAGCCAGCACTCTGAAGCTTTTGCTAGAAGACATACGGCAAGCTGTGGTCCTGCTGAGAAATCTACCATGTACAGATCATCTTTCCGATACCCTTCAAAGACTAGAGACTTGTCAGATTCCATTAGTACAAGGCAACGATATTTTCCAAATATCACAATCATGTTCAAGTCACAAAGCATTGAGACAGACATTAAGTTGAAACCAAGGGATTCAACAAGCATCACTTTATCCATGTGCTGATCCTTTGAGATTGCAACTCTACCTAGACCCAATACCTTGCTTTTACCAGTGTCAGCAAATGTGATGTGACTCTTGTCAGATGGACGTAAGGTTGAGTCCATGAGAAGACTTCGATCACCAGTCATATGATTAGTGCATCCGCTGTCCATAATCCATTCTGAAGCATGAGGTGTCATACCCTACAGTACAGTTAGGGGGATAGGCTTCACCAAGAGTATTGTGAAGCATAAACATTTGACGCACAAGAGGATTATCAAAGCTCAGATCAAGAT
Organism: Triticum aestivum; assembly: GCF_018294505.1. NCBI lineage: Eukaryota > Viridiplantae > Streptophyta > Magnoliopsida > Poales > Poaceae > Triticum > Triticum aestivum. The sequence goes on from NC_057796.1 coordinate 66,078,111, forward strand.
TAGGACTGATAGGATGATTGGCAAGCGATTCAGGAACAAAATACATAGTGAGACCATTTGGGCATTTGATCTTGCGCCCTACAAGATGTTTTAGGTCCCCAGCATTAGCATCAGACGCCTTTGATTTCCGGCTGGAGACCTTTCCCTGCAAAAGAAAGTTAATTCTTCTTAACCACCCACATCTTCAGGGGTGGCTTAGAAGCAATGAGTCTAAGTGCAGCATCTGAGAACTTTGGCTTTGAAGGCCTAGCAAATAGCCTTGCACGAGGTGAATAGTACTCATATGAATAAGCAGAAAAGTTCTTAGTTTTATGAACATAGCGGTTTGAAGAAACACGCTCATATTCATAAGTCTGAGTATGATTTCCCTGCAAAACATTGGCATTAGGGTGACTCAGGTGAGTCCTGTGTCTGTATCAAGCCTTTGGACCATATGAAGCTTTTGGTCTGGGATTTGTCTTCTTTCCAGGTGGTGTCATGATGACATTCACAGGAAGATTCTCAAGACAACTTTTGGGGACCCAGATCTTCTTCATAGGTGGCCCATTCCTGCAGTTAGTACCAATATACCTGGCAAACACTTCACCATTCTGATTCTTAAACAGTTTATAGTTTGCATCAAAGGATTCATCAATGATAATAGGGTTAGCACAAGTGAAGCCAGATAAGGTGGATGGATCCACTGAAGGTCCCTTTGCAGCAACCCATGTGGTTTTGGGGTACTGCTCAGGCTTCCAGTAGGAGCCATCAACATTCATTTTCCTCTCGAACCCAACACCCTCTTTCCTAGGGTTTCGGTTCAGAATCTGCTTTTTGAGGACATCGCACAGTGTCTGATGCCCTTTGAGACTTTTGTACATCCCTGTTTCAAGCAATGTCTTCAACCTAGCATTTTCATCAGCAATAGTAGTGGTATCCTCAGCAGAGGGGTTAGTTACCACATCAACAGTTGAAGATATTGCAACAGTAGCAGCAGTAGAACATTCAGCAACAGAAGTAGCGTTATCACGCTCAAGGCATTTTAGACATGGTGGTTCAAATCCTTCCTGAGCGGGACTGATCTGTTGAGCGCGAAGTGACTCATTCTCTTTTTGAAGATCTTCATGAGCCGCTCTCAATTTCTCAAGCTCTTGCTTCCTTTGAAGATAATCATAGGAAAGCTTTTCATGAGTGGTTGAGAGCGTTTCATGACGACTTTCAAGTTCCTGGTACTTAACATGAAGATTTTTTATGTCTTCAATTAAGGACTGAGAACGGGTCATTTCCGCGTCCAACAGGTCATCGCTTTTGTCTAACAGTTTTTGAGTATGTTCCATAGCTTTCTGTTGTTCAGTTGCAATTTTAGCAAGTGTTTTCTAGCTGGGTTTGGATTCACAATCAGAGTCATCTTCACTTGATGTTTGAAAATAAGCATCGCGTGATTTTACCTTGGCACCACGTGCCATGAAGTAGTAGGTGGGAGCAGAGTCGTCCTTGTCATTAGCATCGGCGTTGCTGATGGGGCCATTGTCTTCAGTGTTGAAGATGGACTTGGCAACGTAGGCTGTAGCTAGAGCCAGCCTTGCAACGCCAGGGTCGGACTCCTCCTCAGACTCCACCTCCGCCTCCTCAGAAGCAGACTCCTCCTCTGAATCCATCTCCTTGTCAACAAAAGCACGAGCCTTGCCAGATGAGTTCTTCTTATGTGATGAAGACTTGGACGAAGACTTGGAATAAGACTTTGAGGATTTCTTCTTCTTCTTGTCATCAGAATCATATTCCTTAATCTTCTTCTTCTTCTTGTTCTCATTGTCCCACTGTGCACACTCAGAGATGTAGTGTCCAGGCTTCTTGCACTTGTGGCATGTTTCTTCTTGTAATCATGAGTGGAAGCTTCATCATTTCTTGAGCTGGATCGTGAAGACTTTCTGAAGCCCTTCTTCTTAGTGAATTTCTGGAACTTCTTTACAAGCATAGCAAGCTACTTTCCAATGTCTTCAGGATCTCCAGAACTGCAGTCAGATTCTTCTTCTGATGAGGAAACAACTTTTGCCTTCAAAGCGCGAGTTCGGCCATAGTTGGGACCATAGATATCTCTTTTCTCAGATAGCTGGAACTCATGTGTGTTGAGCCTCTCAAGTATGTCAGACGAATCGAGTGTCTTGAAGTCAGGGCGTTCTTGTATCATCAGGGCAAGGGTGTCGAACGAGCTGTCAAGTGATCTCAGCAGTGTCTTGACGATTTCATGCTTGGTGATCTCAGTGGCGCCGAGAGCACGAAGCTCATTTGTGATGTCAGTGAGGCGATCAAACGTGAGCTGGACATTCTCATTGTCGTTTCTCTTGAAGCGGTTGAAGAGGTTGCGAAGAACACTGATCCTTTGATCTCTCTGGGTTGAGACGCCTTCGTTGACCTTGGAGAGCCAGTCCCAGACTAGCTTCGACGTTTCCAGAGCACTCACACGGCCATACTGTCCTTTGGTCAGATACCACAGATGATGTTCTTGGCAGTAGAATTCAGTTGAATGAACTTCTTGACATCAGCAGGGGTGACACCTTCACCAGTCTTGGGAACACCATTCTTGACGACATACCAGAGGTCGACATCAATGGCTTCAAGATGCATCTGCATCTTATTCTTCCAGTAGGGATATTCGGTTCCATCGAAGACGGGGCAAGCAGCGGAGACTTTGATTATCCCTGCAGTCGACATAGCTAAAACTCCAGGTGGTTAAACCGAATCACACAGAACAAGGGAGTACCTTGCTCTGATACCAATTGAAAGTGCTAGTTATCGACTAGAGGGGGGTGAATAGGCGATTTTTATGAAAGTCTTCAAAACATGAGAGTTTCAAAGACAAACAATAGAAATGAACCCATTGATATGCAGCGGAAGGTAGACTACACTAAACAAGCCATAGTCAAGTATTCAATGAAGTGAAAGCTCGAAGACTAATAGCAGCTAGGTAGTAAAGATCAGGATGAAAGATAGTATGAAGCCAAACAACTATAGTAGTCACACAGTAAAGTCAAACAGGTAGTGCAAGCAGGCAATGACTTCACGAAGACAAACTGTAAGTAAAGAGAGGGAGAGGATAGAACCAGTCACTTGGTGAGGACAAAGGATTTCTTGGACCAGTTCCAGTTGCTGTGACAACTGTACGTCTGGTTAGGGAGGCTGAGATTCAACTCAGAAGACCGTGTCTTCACCTTATTCCCCTTGAGCTAAGGACACCCAGTCCTCGCCCAATCACTCTGGTAAGTCTTCAAGGTAGACTTCCAAACCTTCACAGACTTCGTTCACCGGCGATCCACAATGACTCTTGGATGCTCAGAACGTGACGCCTAACCGGCTGGAGGATTCACAGTCCTCAAGTGTAACAAGTCTTCAGGTCACGCGGACAGAAAGACTTCAGTGATGCCTAACACTCTTTGGCTCTGGGTGTTTGGGCTTTGTCCTCGCAAGGATTTCTCTCTCTCAAAAGCTTCGGAGGTGGGTTGCTCTCAACGACAAAAGGCGTGCACTAACTCTGAGCAGCCACCAAATTATGGTGTAGGGGGTGGGCTATTTATAGCCACTAGGCAACCCGACCTGATTTGTCCGAAATGACCCTGGGTCACTAAGGAACTGACACGTGTTCCAACGGTCAGATTTCAAACACACGCGGCAGCTTGACTTGGGCTACAAGTAAAGCTGACTCATCCAACTCTGGATAAGATTTTGTCTCATTGTCTTCGCTCGAAGACATAGGATTTGGTTGAGCATCACTTCAGTTACTCTGACTTTGTTCACTGGGACCCCACTTAACAGTACGGTGGTTCCTATGACTCAACAAAGAAGAAAAGGAAACAACGAAACAACTAAGTCCTCGCGCTCCATAGTCTTCACATGATGTCTTCTCATATCATAGTCTTCAATGTGAATATCTTCACATACCACCATTGTCTTCAATGTCTTCATACATTTTTAAGGGTCATCTCCGGTAGGTAAACCGAATCAATAAGGGACTACTACCTGTGTTATCCTGCAATTCTCACAACCACATTAGTCCCTCAACCAGGTTTGTCGTCAATACTCCAAAACCAACTAGAGTGACACTAGATGCACTTACAGTATCTAATTTTTCGGTGTGTTTTACCCAAAAGAAAAACAAAGATAAAAATAAATAAATATAACAGCGTGAGCAACATGCTCTGCTTGCAACTTTGCAAGAAGCGACGTAGGGTTTCGGCCGTCAGTTTTTTCTCACAACATGCTCTTTTGTGTTCTAAAATGACAAAATCCTATTTTACGGAAATTGTTTGGAAACATCTTGACCCCAACTCCTTGCGCTTATTAGCGGTGCTAGCGGCGTCTTGTCATATATTTTTCTTTGAATCAACTTGTACGTGGGTTGTCTCAACACCTTGTATCATTCAGCCGTGTTGCTTTATAGTACTCCCTCTGTAGTGATCTAAACACTCTTATATTTCTTTTTGGAGGGAGTAGTATAAACCGGGGCAAAAACACTCTTTCAAGGACAAGGATTTGGTGAACAAGTTGACCCTGGTTTAACAGTGTTGTTAGTTTTGCAGTGTTGATCCAGTTATGTAGGGTGATGTACATAATTCTTGGCAATATTCAATCACGTTGGTGCATCCGGCTACAACGAATTAGCAAAGTGTAAACCGCGTATGGCTACTTTTAGCGGCACCCTTTGGAGAATAGTACATGCATCTATCAAGTATACTACTAATGATATGATATGGTAGTATAATATTTTGGCATGCCTAAAAGGTATTGTATAAACGAAAGCAAGTCTTAAAGCATTGCATATATATAGATCATACAAACCCACACGACTCTGGCCAAGTCCTACGTACATCGCAGAGACCCTGTCAATGGTTTATCTCATAATCTGACTCATCTGCCAACTATTTCCACAAGTAACCTTCACACACCCCTTTTCTGTTAGCTGTTAATACGACTGTTTCGCCAATGATTCTGTTGCAAATGCAAAATTTGGTCGGATAGATAGTGACACATGCGTAATGTCGGCCACCATATACTTATATTTTGCCCATCTTATATTGATCAATCGATATCCCTTCCTCGCTATGGAGTACGGACAATCGGAAGAAAAGACGTTGATTTGCTCCACCATGCATGATTCGCGCATCATACACCATCCATTCGTGCCTCGAGATGCGTGCAGCTTGTCGTGATGCATGCATGCGTGGACTAGGGGCAGGGTTTCCGCTGCATGAGTACGTATGACACGCTTACGAAAAGGCCCAGTTTATTTGCTGTTAGGTGAAAAGAAGCAAAGTTATTAAAGCCATGCAGCGACGATCTGGTCTTGTTGACACGGTACACACAACACGCGGTGCCATTTTTTCCCAACTGCTACAAGGTGCATGCATATATAAACACCAACCAGTATTCTCATTTGGCCATCAACTCATCTCCACATCAACCAATTCCATCACGCAATTCCGATCAATCTCTTAAGCTTAATTAGCTTTCCAGAGCTACAGGCGATCGAACTCAACCTAGCTAGCGAGCACCTGCCATCAAAAACCGGCCATTAGTGAACCTTCGGTCATGAGGTCGTCGCCATGGATGGTGTTCGCGTCGGCAGCGGTTGTTCTGCTCGCCTTGGCCGCCTCGTCGGCGGTGGTGGACGCGTCGCCGCCGTCGAAGTCTTTGGAGGTCGGGTTCTACAAGCACACGTGCCCGCAGGCCGAGGACATCGTGCGCGATGCCGTCCGCCGCGCCTTCGGCCGGAACCCCGGCCTGGCCGCCGGACTCATCCGGATGCACTTCCACGACTGCTTCGTCAGGGTAAGCAAGAAATCCTAACACTCCTATACAGTACACCGTTAATCCATTCAACCTCTGATCTAACCGTTGATTCCTTTATTTGACGACACGTGTAGGGCTGTGATGCCTCGGTGCTGATCAACTCGACGCCGGGGAACACGGCGGAGAGGGACTCGCCGGCAAACAACCCCAGCCTACGTGGCTTCGAGATCATCGACGAGGCCAAGGCCGCACTGGAGGCGTCCTGCCCGCGCACCGTCTCCTGCGCCGACGTGCTCGCTTTCGCCGCGCGTGACGGAGCCTACCTCGCTGGCGGCATCGAGTACGGCGTCCCCGCGGGCCGCCGCGACGGCCGCGTGTCCATCTCCGACGAGGTGCTCGTCAACAACGTGCCGTTCCCCACCGACGGGGTCGACGAGCTCGTGGCCAGCTTCAAACGCAAGGGGCTCTCCGCCGACGATATGGTCACGCTCTCAGGCGCGCACACCATCGGCCGCTCCCACTGCTCCTCCTTCACGCAGCGGATACACAACTTCTCCGGCGAGGTCGGCCAGACTGACCCGTCCATCGACAAGTCCTACGCGGCGGAGCTGAGGCAGCAGTGCCCGCCGTCCACAGACAACATGAGCGATCGCACCACGGTGCCGCTGGACCCGGTGACACCGGGGGAGTTCGACAACCAGTACTTCAAGAACGTGCTGGCGCGCAAGGTGCCGCTCATCTCTGACCAGACGCTGCTTACCAGCCCCTGGACCGCCGGCATCGTTGCGTTCCACGCCGCCGTGGACAGGGTGTGGCAGGCCAAGTTTGCTGCGGCCATGGTCAAGATGGGCAACGTCGAGGTACTCACGGGCGATGAAGGGGAGATCAGGGAGAAGTGCTTCGTCGTCAACCACCACTAGACCATCACCACAAATTTATTCATTTGATTGATGGGAGACTGGCAGTTAATTTTATTATATTTTTGCGATGGACTGGCAGTTAATTTTGGTGCTTCAATATCTTGTAATTTAAATTCGCGAAGTGATTTTTTTTCATTGTTCTTACTTCTTAGTGTATGTCAAAAACACGAGTGTATAATTCAGAAGAACAAAATGTACATGGATACTATTTCTTGCTTTTCTAAAGCTGAAAAGAATTTTCTGGTTCTTTCATTTGCACGAGCGAGCAATATTTAAGAAAATCATAAGAGAAAAAAAAATAGTTGTCTGTTTGGAAACCCCTACCACTCGGCGCCAAGATGGCATCCGGAGTGAGGGGACAAAGTTTCTCCTTTCCTTCCAAACACGTTTTGGAAACGCTAGTTGGGCCTGAGATTCGAAGGTGTGTTTACCAAGGGCGAGTAGAAATTTCACTTATAGAATGCTTACAAAATATTACCTCCATTCAGAATTATCTGTCCCTGAAATTAGTGTATCTAGACCCATTTCAGCGTCTAGATACACTCATTTTAGTGATAGTTAATTCCAAACAGAGGGAGTAATAAATAAGCATATCTGTGAACAAAAGTGTTGCGCAAGGCAAGTAGAAATATGTCAATCTTAGGATAAGTCTGTGTACTTTCACAGATTACACAAACTTATATGCATTACTATATTATATTATGGAACAGGGGAGTACTCTGTCAACACCGGTTTGATAGAAGCAATGTCACCTCCCTTCTAGCCTTGCCTTAGTTCTCCTCAATTATGTGCAATCCTTGTAATGTCGATGCTATTGCACACTAAATCCATACCTAATGCTCTCTTCAGATCAGAGCATAGAGGGCCAAAAAGTCTCCAACCATTCACGTTCAACCATGATGGCTAATGATACATTCAACCAATATGAATGATGCCATAGTGGTAGAAGTAGTGACGCGTAAGTGCAATGTGTGATTTTCGGTCCAGTTGTTCTTGCCTTGTATTTTTGCGAAACTACGATATTATGGAAAGCATCCTTGCAGCCTAGCACTTCGATGATGCTAGGTACCCTAGTGTATTCTCCTTGTAAGCCCGAAAAGGCATCGGGAGACTAACTAAGTGACCATGGGCCACCTTTATATTAAAACTAAAGTCACATCCTCTCCCCCAAAGTAACTGCCGTGCCATCTGCTACATGACGATCTCCATGACTAACGCCATTGAGAAATAATAAGAGAAAACCATGATGCCGTGCGTCCGAGGGGGTGCGAGTCTTACGATCTCTCAAAGGCACCTATATATTACCGCTTAAGCCCAATAAACCAGTGTAACCACTGACCAGTCTATAAACCTCATCTACCCATAATCTATATAGTGTCTCTTTCCCTTTAGGAACAGTAATGATAAAACACACACGTGTAACACAGGACAAGCCTTTATTGAACAATAAGATGGGGTACAAACAGAAAAATGCAAGTCAAACAACACAAACATGCAAGACAATTGGTGCCACAAAGCGCGTGCAATGGTTCATACCCTCGAGCATCATATTCACTATACTTTGCATGCCGTCGTCCTCAAAACCGTCTATTGTAGATTGCCTCTTGTTTATTCCCATCTCTATGATGTCAAGGCTCTTAGGTATGGCCCTACAACGGGCAAGTACACCACGCGTCATGTGAAGTTCAATAGCTAGCACCTCATATCTAAAGTTCTTTTCTCGGATAACTAGCAGGAGCACTACCTTTTAATTAAAAAGAGTGCATGTCATATATATACATGATGTCATGTCTTGTGGCAGAACACAACAGAAACCCAACCCTTGGAAAACCTCACACTAACTACTCCTAGATTAAACCTACTCCTAAATTAAACCTCCTAGATAAGGCCTTCCACGGCCGCATTCCAATCTGCCATCGTATTATGGATCATTGGCCAACCAATAGAGAAATTCAAGTACCAAATCAATCTTTTGATACAAGTACAATAGAGTAATGATACACGAACAACAATTTGACGCACTATTTAGGAAAAAAACAGAATACAACTGTTACAGTGATTGGCGAATTTAGGGGCCGTCCATTCACTACGATCAAACGGTGGAGAAATAGGAGTTACGAGGAGTTACGATACTAGAATTATAAGAAATTACAAATACTTGTGGGACCATTACAAGATTATGGTGGGGCTAATCAATTTCTAAAAGGATAGATCCGTCCAATTTAGTGTGCAGCGCTGGGAGAAAAGGAAAAGAAAACCTAGCCCCGCACGCTTGTTCCCCGTTCTGTCGATCCCCTCTCCGCTCGCCTCCTCCTCTCCCGGGTCGCTGCGCCGCCGGCTCAGCCGCTTCTCCTGCGTCTTATCCTCCCCGCTCCTCTCCTCGCAGCTGAGTCCTCGACCAGATCGGCGTCCATCTTCAGCGGCGGCGGCATCTTCAGCGGAGGAGGCGGGTGGTCGTGGCGGCGGCATCTTCAGCGGCGTCGCCGGACGAGCTCCACGCGCGGGGGCGATATCTCCACGGGCCCGCGTAACCACGTCCCCTCGCTGACGTCGGCCTCACAAAGAAGAGGTCTAGTCCGCCCGTGCCGCCGAGGAGGGGGAGCAGCCGCGCCCGGAGTAGGTCGTCCCCAACGCCTGCATCTAGTCGTCGACCTTAACTACACTGCAGCCGCCGCTGCTGGTCGAGGTCGCCCAATTGACACCAGCCCCGCCGGAGTGCAGCTCATCCTGCCCGAGGACATGATACGTACGGTCTCTTGCTCCCCCTTCATCCCCCTCTCTTGATCTCATTGGCACTGCAGCGACAGTACAAATACGTGCTGAAAGCATCTGTTTTCTACGTTACTAGACTATATGTGTGTTTCTTTTTGGTCCTCTACTAGTACCTACTAGTATACACGCATAACAATTACTCTGCCTTTGTTCCCTGAATAATTTCTAGGGAAAGGGAGGGACGCCGGCGGGTGATTCCCCCCATTCTGCCAGGGCCAAGATGGGGCAGAAGATGTCATTGGCGCATCGAAGGCTCTCTTTGCTTGATGATGTCAGTAGCATCAGTAGGCACATCGCTGCTGCTGCTGCGGCGGCGGTGGCGGCTGATGATGATGGTGGTGCTTTTGAGCTGATGGCAAGAACCTGCATGGAACCATCTGATCTCATATGTCTGCATTCAGGCACGTCTATTCTTCTAGGATTCAGAGTATCAAACGCATGTTCTCATACATCAACAAGAATAAATATAGGAAGCCGCTTTTATCAGTTAGTTAGTTCTCGGTTGGTTGGTCGGTCGATGAATCGAGCATTGGAAAAGCTCAAGTACTGAGATTGTTATGAGACAAATTCAGTACTCCTTTTTTGTCAACCATTTCATTTGCCTTCTCTCTTTTCTTTCTGAATCTTCGGTCACGCTTACCTTGTGGAACCGTCAGACAAACTGAAAATGAACTGCTTATGTTTTTTCTTATAGGGCTCATTAGTACTGCAGCAAGTAGTACAAGTACACAGTGACCGCATAGCATCCTCCATGTTATTAGACTATATTATCTATACATTTTTTTATCTTTACTAATTTTGAACTTCTCTTGACGCGATAATAATAATTTGGCAATTGTAGGATGAGGAGTTCGCTGCTGATGTTCCTCAGAAAAATACAGGAATTTGTGACAGCAATGACGACTTCGTTCCATTGATAGTGAGTGTTCTATTGCTTTAGTTCTCTTGTATATGCACCAATTGCATCACACATGGACCCATTCATAGCATCATTTTCAGTCAAAACATAATGTCTGACATCATCACAATAGTTCCTCGTTTTCATTTCCATCTCGATCATAATTTTCATAAAATACAATCATTCACATCAAAGATGTCACAGTGGCTGTCAAGAACTCCAATGGCATTGACATAGCCAATCTGATGAAGCACTCGGCAGAGAACCGCGGGATCAAGGGCTTCGACGGAGGCGACGCCGTCGACCCGATCTCGCTGCTCACGGAAGAGTGTGACGTGCTCATCCCGGCAGCTCTGGGAGGAGTCATAAACAAGTAATCTTCTTCTTCCTCGTCCCAGCTCACTTCATCCTATCTTCTATCAGATTACTGCTCTGAAGCTCAGTTAAAGTATCATCATGGCTGTTATTTTTTCTGTATCTGAAAAAAATTTGTTAATAAAAAGTCCGTTCGATTTTCGGATTTTGGCAAGTACTACCAGGCAGCATAGCAACCCACATTGCAATTTATATTTTGCTGAATTTTAACTGACAACCCTGCTGAAAAGCTAAACCGCTGTTTGATTGGCTTGGCAGTGTGAGAAGGCAGGCCGTCCCAACGTGCCGGTGGCGGAGGGCAGCACCGAGCCTCTCGAGGTATACCCCGCTCACAAAATCTGTCGTTTCGCTGCTTGTTACCGCATTTGCCAAACATTCGAATACAACTGTTTAGAGATTAGATAATGTCTCAGCTATTCAGCACACATTCAGTAGCATGCAAAGCTTCCTCAGAATGGACTCAATATATATACTATTATCCCAAACGGAAGTTGACAGTCATGTCTGAAACCTTGGTTTATTAAGCAAATCTGCAAAACCTGACTATTTTTCGCAAAACCTGACTATTCTGTCTGGCCACATTTATCTTCAGTATTCAGAACGCACCATCTTCTGAACTTGCATATTTAGTACGTAGTATGTATCAGCAGTCCACACATTAATTAACATGGAAAGCTTTCTCAGAATGGACTAGACATCTCTAATGGAAGTTGCAAATCGAGTCTGACACTTTGGTTTGTTAAGAAAATCTGCAATACCTGCCTATTGTAATTGTACCGTTTATCTTCAGTTTTTCATCTTCTCCTAGGGACAATGCTGATGCCATTAAAGCGAAGTACATCATCGAGGCTGCTAACCACCCAACAGACCCCGAGGCCGACGAGGCAAGAACACCAACATTTTGCCACAAAACTAAGCTGCATTTGTTGACACATTTCACACATTGACTTATAGTAGAGAAATGTACATATTCATGGTGCAGAGAAGGGTGTGCTGGTCCTAGCGGACATCATGGCCAACCCTGGCGGAGTGATGGTGAGCTACTTCGAGTGGGTGCAGAACATCCAGGTGTTCATGTGGGACGAGGAGAAGGTGAATCGGGAGCTCAAGACGTACATGACCCGCGCCTCAAACATAGTTATGATTATTTAGGCAATGTATGTCGTTGTATAAAATGGACAGTAATTATGTATAGTATATATTCGAAAACCATAATTGGCTCAATTTGGAAGAATGCCTACTTTATATGAATTTCTTGCCCGCTTTGCACGCGTTGCTACAAGTGCATTATCATGCCTCAGCCATAATCATTCTGCACAAATATGGAAAGAAGTGTGGCCCCTATTTTAGTCATCTCTGTCATGTTCGCGTGCACAACCTATTTTGCCAATGAGCAAGTTTAGCATCTGTTTGTTCTTCGATGATCTTATGCTGCTTGCCTGGTTCTCATTGTTGTCCTAGTTGTCTAGTTAGTAAGCAGAACTCTGTTAGAGTAAAGCTAGCTGGGACGTCTGTTTCAGTATTGTTACCCAACAGACTTAGACCTAGATTTATTAGTTGTAAATTTGTTAGCTCCATGTATCGCATTAGTTTCGATGCAAAACACAAGCTGCAATGTACCAACTCTTGTCTGACATGTCTATGTCAGTAAAACAATGGTACATGGTGTTCCTGATGCTATTCTTTCTTAGTTTCTGTAGGAAGGCTGGCATTTGATAATACGGTTCTGTGTGTGCATTGACTGCTGGTGCTGCAGCCAGAATTTTTTCTTGTGGAGTGGAGCGAAGTAATCCATCAAGCTAGCTGCATTATTGATTCTGTTATTTTTGCTGGCGAGGTAATAATCTCCCACTCAAATCGTGATGTGAGAGATAGTAGTGTAACCATGATATTTACATCATTGCTCATGTGTTCTATATGCTATAATTTTTCTTCCTTAATTACCCTGCCTCAGCCATAATCATCATGCATTTGTAAGTAGTCACTTATGGTAGTGTTTTAAATGTAAGGATACTCCGATGCAGATAGGTTTGGATCAGATGGTGCAAATGATAGAAGTGGAACATGCAGCTCATTAGCTGTTTTTTAAAGAACCAATGAAAAGTCAAGCATTTGGATGGACATAAGTGTACAAATAATATGCAAAAACATCAGAACATAAGTGTAGTCTTTAATTCAAAGAACATGCTATGAAGATCAATCATTTGGAACTGCCCTTGAAGTGCCTCTCCGTGTAGCCCATTCATGGCTGTACGAATGGGCTGGACACGGTGTTCGATGGTTTGCGTTTGCATCTTTTCAACTCCACTTGTTTAGCGATAGTCTCGGTGTCAAATTGTTGTTTCACTGGATTACTAGGAGGGGCATTCTTCCTCGGGCGTCCACGTTTACGCTTTGGGGCACCAGATGTCTCTGGTTTGTTTGTAACATCAGGGTTGATGACAATCGTGACGTCGTTGTCTGCACCTTTTCGTTCCTATGGAATGCTGGCTTCGTACTCGTCCTTCTGTAGAGGAAATAGTGGTGCGTTACATTCAATCATGAAAGGTAGGAACTACATGACATGAAATGCTAGTTGTGTAGAACTTACCGTTATAGGATTCTTGTATGATTTTTTCCGAAGCTTGTTGCAATCCAAATGCAGCAGGCTTGAACATATTTTCCAGCTGAAAATATGTATTTCTGCCTGAATTAGATAGCGACACATAGGTTAGGATAGCGGTGAAGCATAGGTAGTGCATGATTGCAAATGTAATTTAGTGTTAGGCAGACCTGTGTGAAATCCTCGGTAATTTTATCTCCGTCCCATGTCAACATGTATTTGAGTGTGTACGCCCCGCAGGAATAACTGTGATGTAAAGTTGAAGTTAAGTATTGTAGTGTACGCCCCGCAGGAATAGTCTTGGTCAAACTCCTTGTTTTGCACCACGGGTTTTGCATTAGGTGTTCCAGTAGAAGTCTGTGCTTTCCATGCGTCAAACCGAGGAGTTGATGAGAACTTGCCATTGCCTGGTTGCTCTTGTTCCTAAAATTAGAAGTTGGTCAATGAACAGAAATTAGCTCATGTTAGCAAGGTGATGGGCCATAGTTATCACCTGTACGTATGCATTCTTCATCGTTGATTGTTTGTTTGTTTGAACTAGGGATCTTAATTCCTGTAACATGAAATGCATAGATGAAAACATAGGAAGTCATGGGTAAAATTGATTTTGTAGTATCGCTTACCTGGAGTTCCTTTTTGAGGTCTCCAACTTCGTCCTCCAGCTTGGACAACCTAGGTTGAGTAGCAATTTTACCCCTTCATATAAATAATAGTAGAATGACAACTAGTGTTGTAGCACTTACTTGGAGCAAAGCTAGATTTCCTTGTAGATTCACTTGATCAATATAGTTAAAAGTATTGATGGATGTCAACAAATGGTTCAGTGTGAAACATCCCCAGTTAAAATTGGGAATTCTTGCGACGTCTTGTACAAGGACAAAATATTTGGCGTCGAGGTAATCCTGTACCGTGGGTGCTAATATAGTGCCAATAGCATACAAAACAAAGCTCCTGATGAAATGATCATCTGGAGTTTTGGAGGCTTTAATTTTCTTATCAAGGTCACTCAGCTTTTATATATATATATATATATATATATATATATATATGTTGGAGTTAGAGCTAGTCATTCCTGGAAAATATGCACAAAGATAGACTGGATCAATTTTCTCTACTGTCGTTTATGTGAATATAATACGTGGTACGTACTGAATGACTCTGCCATTTGATATTTGTACAGAGTTTTGGATTATGTTGACCTCACTGTTGACTAACGGGTGTAAGATCAGGCGTTCTCACCATGATGCGGATGAGTGGATGAAGAGGAAGCAGTACCGTCGTATCACACAGGCCAGGTGGGTGGTTGCCGGCGGCTCCGTTCCAACATAATCATGTAGGAGCACGATGCTGTGGACGGAGCAAAATTCAGAGAAAAGCCCATAAGATCTCATGATGGGTTCATGCACGGAATAGGCAGAATCCATTATTTCGTTTTAAATCATCTCATGCGTTGCCTTAGTTCTAACTCATGACAAGAGCGGGCATTCTCACCTTAAATCCAACATGTGGGCTGACGTCGTGTTCCGCAGGTCAGATGGGCGATCGCCGTCGGCTCCGTTCCCGTGGGTGACGACGGCGGCTCTGATACAGCCGGTGAACAAGGCGGCGGCGTTCGATGGGACTGGCCTTGGAGGAGAAGGTCGCGTGTGGGACGGCGCCCGGAATATGAGTGGGGAATCGGCATTCGAGCCGGCTAGGCCAGTTGGATCGGAGGTTGTTGCAGATAATGGGGGAGGTGGGAGCGGATTTTGGGAGGGCTGATAGATACGCGTGTGATAAGTGTTAATCCATCTACGAGCCAAAAATTGGATGGCACGTATGTTTCTTTTGGCACGTATGTTTCTTTTTTCTTTAAGTATTTTTTTAAGTATCTGCCACGTCTGTTTCTGGCCTGCGTGCGGGCTTAAGCGATCTCTTTGGCTCTTCACGTCTAGTACTACGGGTCCTTCGGATATACATCACTAACACCACGAGTCATCTGATACTACCAGTACCACTGTTGATCCCTGGACCCCTTTTAGCACAAAGGGTCATCCGGAAATGCTAACACCACGAGCCGTCCCCAACGAGTAAGACCGATTCTCATGACAACACTTGGCTATCACCAGTATGTGTATCCCGAACCAAAAACTATGTTCACATGGTGGCCAGCTGGGCGGTCCCACCAATAGCACTTCAAGTACTCCTCGTCTGGACCCCGACTACCGGTTGTTATCGGTGATTCGGACTTCAACTACGTAATGCTGAGTCCGAACGAGTAAGGCCGATAGTTGTGGGCCATCCACTACAAGTAGTACTATGACCATGGCTCTTCACGTCTAGTACTACGGGTCCTCCGGATACATCACTAACACCACGAGTCATCTGATACTACCAGTACCACTGTTGATCCCTGGACCCCTTTTAGCACAAAGGGTCATCCGGAGATGCTAACACCACGAGCCATCCCCAACGAGTAAGACCGATTCTCATGACAACAGTTGGCTATCCCCAGTATGTGTATCCCGAACCAAAAACTATGTTCACATGGTGGCCAGCTGGGCGGTCCCACCAATAGCACTTCAAGTACTCCTCGTCTGGACCCCGACTACCGGTTGTTATCGGTGATTCGGACTTGGACTACGTAATGCTGAGTCCGAACGAGTAAGGCCGATAGTTGTGGGCCATCCACTACAAGTAGTACTATGACCATGGCTCTTCACGTCTAGTACTACGGGTCCTCCGGATACATCACTAACACCACAAGTCATCTGATACTACCAGTACCACTGTTGATCCCTGGATCCCTTTTAGCACAAAGGGTCATCCGGAGATGCTAACACCACGAGCCATCCCCAATGAGTAAGACCGATTCTCATGACAACAGTTGGCTATCACCAGTATGTGTATCCTGAACCAAAAACTATGTTCACATGGTGGCCAGCTGGGCCACCCCACCAATAGCACTTCAAGTAATCCTCGTCTGGACCCCGACTACCGGTAGTTAACGGTGATTCGGACTTGGACTACCATTAATGCTGAGTCCGAACGAGTAAGGCCGGTAGTTGTGGGCCATCCACTACAAGTAGTACTACGACCATGGCTCTTCACGTCTACTACTACGGGTCCTTCGGATATACATCACTAACACCGCGAGTCATCTGATACTACCAGTATCATTGTTGATCCCTGGACCCCTAATAGCACAAAGGGTCATCCGGAAATGCTAACACCACGAGCCGTTCCCAACGAGTAAGACCGATTCTCATGACAACAGTTGGCTATCACCAGTATGTGTATCCTGAACCAAAAACTATGTTCACATGGTGGCCAGCTGGGCGGTCCCACCAATAGCACTTCAAGTACTCCTCGTCTGGACCCCGACTACCAGTTGTTATCGGTGATTCAGACTTGGACTACGTAATGCTGAGTCCGAACGAGTAAGGATGATAGTGAAGGAAATATGCCCTAGAGGCAATAATAAAGTATTATTTATTTCCTTATATCATGATAAATGTTTATTATTCATGCTAGAATTGTATTAACCGGAAACATAATACATGTGTGAATACATAGACAAACAGAGTGTCACTAGTATGCCTCTACTTGACTAGCTCGTTAATCAAAGATGGTTATGTTTCCTAGCCATAGACATGAGTTGTCATTTGATTAACGAGATCACCTCATTAGGAGAATGACGTGATTGACTTGACCCATTCCGTTAGCTTAGCACCCGATCGTTTAGTATGTTGCTATTGCTTTCTTCATGACTTATACATGTTCCTATGACTATGAGATTATGCAACTCCCGTTTACCGGAGGAATACTTTGTGTGCTACCAAACGTCACAACGTAAATGGGTGATTATAAAGGTGCTCTACAGGTGTCTCCAAAGGTACTTGTTGGGTTGGCGTATTTCGAGATTAGGATTTGTCACTCCGATTGTCGGAGAGGTATCTCTGGGCCCACTCGGTAATGCACATCACTATAAGCCTTGCAAGCATTGTGACTAATAAGTTAGTTGCGGGATGATGTGTTACGGAACGAGTAAAGAGACTTGCCGGTAACGAGATTGAACTAGGTATCGAGATACCGACGATCGAATTTCGGGCAAGTAACATACTGATGACAAAGGGAACAACGTATGTTGTTATGCGGTCTGACCGATAAAGATCTTCGTAGAATATGTTGATGTATCGAAGGAGTTCGGAGTCCCGGATGAGATCGGGGACATGACGAGGAGTCTCGAAATGGTCGAGACGTAAAGATCGATATATTGGACGACTATATTCGGACTTCGGAAAGGTTCCGAGTGATTCGGGTATTTTTCGGAGTACCGGAGAGTTACGGGAATACATATTGGGCCTTATTGGGCCATACGGGAAAGAAGATAAAAGGGCCTCAAGGGTGGCCGCACCCCTCCCCTTTGTCTGGTCCGAATTGGGCTAGGGAAGGGGGGCGCCCCCTTCCTTCCTTCTCTTTTTCCCTTCCTCTTTTCCTATTCCATATGGGAGGTGGAATCCTACTAGGACTAGGGAGTTCTAGTAGGACTCCACACTTGGTGCGCCCCCTCATAGGGCCGGCCTCCTCCTCCCTTGCTCCTTTATATACGGGGGCAGGGGGGCACCCCAGAGACACAACAATTGATCCTTGAGATCTCTTAGCCGTGTGCGGTGCCCCCCTCCACCATATTACACCTTGATAATACCGTTGCGGAGCTTAGGCGAAGCCCTGCGCCGGTGGAACATCATCATCGTCACCACGCCGTCGTGCTGACGAAACTCTCCCTCAACACTCGGCTGGATCGGAGTTTGAGGGACGTCATCGAGCTAAACGTGTGTAGAACTCGGAGGTGCCGTGCGTTCGGTACTTGATCGGTCGGATCGTGAAGACGTACGACCACATCAACCGCGTTGTGATAACGCTTCCGCTATCGGTCTACGAGGGTACGTGGACAACACTCTCCCCTCTCATTGCTATGCATCACCATGATCTTGCGTGTGCGTAGGATTTTTTTTGAAATTACTACGTTCCCCAACAGTGGCATCCGAGCCTGGTTTTATGCGTTGATGCTATGCACGAGTAGAACACAAGTGAGTTGTGGGCGATATAAGTCATACTGCTTACCAGCATGTCATACTTTGGTTCAGTGGTATTGTGAGATGAAGCGGCCCGGACCGACATTACGCGTACGCTTACGCGAGACTGGTTTCACCGTTCGGAGCACTCGTTGCTTAAAGGTGACTGGCGGGTGTCTGTCTCTCTCACTTTAGTTGAACCGAGTGTGGCTACGCCCGGTCCTTGCGAAGGTTAAAACAGCACCAACTTGACAAACTATCGTTGTGGTTTTGATGCGTAGGTAAGAACGGTTCTTGCTAAGCCCGTAGCAGCCACGTAAAACTTGCCACAACAAAGTAGAGGACGTCTAACTTGTTTTTGCAGGGCATGTTGTGATGTGATATGGTCAAGACATGATGTGATATAATGTGTTGTATGAGATGATCATGTTTTGTAACCGAGTTATCGGCAACTGGCAGGAGCCATATGGTTGTCGCTTTATTGTATGAGATGCAATCGCCATGTAATAGTTTTACTTTATCACTAAGCGGTAGCGATAGTCGTAAAAGCAATAAGTTGGCGAGACGACAACGATGCTACGATGGAGATCAAGGTGTCGCGCCGGTGACGATGGTGATCATGACGGTGCTTCGGAGATGGAGATCACAAGCACAAGATGATGATGGCCATATCATATCACTTATATTGTTTGCATGTGATGTTAATCCTTTATGCATCTTATCTTTCTTTGATTGACGGTAGCATTATAAGATGATCTCTCACTAAAATTTCAAGATAAAAGTGTTCTCCCTGAGTATGCACCGTTGCAAAAATTCTTCGCGCTGAGACACCACGTGTTAATCGGGTGTGATAGGTTCTACGTTCAAATACAACGGGTGCAAAACAGTTGCACACGCGGAATACTCAGGTTAAACTTGACGAGCCTAGCGTATACAGATATGGCCTCGGAACACAGAGACCGAAAGGTCGAGCGTGAATCATATAGTAGATATGATCAACATAGTGATGTTCACCATTGAAACTACTCCATCTCACGTGTTAATCGGAAATGGTTTAGTTGCTTTGGATCACGTAATCACTTAGATGATTAGAGAGATGTCTATCTAAGTGGGAGTTCTTAAGTAATATGATTAATTGAACTTAAATTGATCATGAACTTAGTACCTGATAGTATCTTGCTTGTCTATGTTAATTGTAGATAAATGGCCCGTGCCGTTGTTCCGTTGAATTTTAATGCGTTCCTTGAGAAAGCAAAGTTGAAAGATGTTAGTAGCAAAAGATGCGGCTTGGATCCGTGATCTGAGGATTATCCTCATTGCTGCATAGAAAAATTATGTCCTTGATGCACCGCTAGGTGACAGACCTATTGCAGGAGCAGATACAGACGTTATGAACGTTTGGCTAGCTCAATATGATGACTACTTGATAGTTTAGTGCACCATGCTTAACGGCTTAGAATCGGGACTTCAAAGACGTTTTGAATGTCATGGACCATATGAGATGTTCCAGGAGTTGAAGTTAATATTTCAAGCAAATACCCGAGTTGAGAGATATGAAGTCTCCAACAAGTTCTATAGCTAAAAGATGGAGGAGAATCGCTCAACTAGTGAGCATGTGCTCAGATTGTCTGGGTACTACAATCGCTTGAATCAAGTGGGAGTTTATCTTCCAGATAAAATAGTGATTGACAGAATTCTCTAGTCACCATCACCAAGTTAGTAGAACTTCGTGATGAACTATAGTATGCAAGGGATGACGAAAGTAATTCCCGAGCTCTTCGTGATGCTGAAATCGACGAAGGTAGAAATCAAGAAAAACATCAAGTGTTGATGGTTGACGAGACCACTAGTTTCAAGAAAAGGGCAAAGGGAAGAAGGGGGACTTCAAAAAGAACGGCAAGCAAGTTGCTACTCAAGTGAAGAAGCCCAAGTCTGTACCTAAGCCCGAGACTAAGTGATTCTACTGCAAAGGGACTGGTCACTGGAGGCGGAACTGCCCCAAGTATTTGGTGGATAAGAAGGATGGCAAAGTGAACAAAGGTATATTGGATATACATGTTATTGATGTGTACTTTACTAGATATAGTGCGATATATGATGTCTCTTACCGATCTATCACTATAGTTTTTGGGGTTATGCATTAGAGACAGCTACATTCATGTTAAATAGGGCACCATCAAAATCCGTTGAGACGACGCCTTATGAACTGTGGTTTGGCAAGAAACCAAAGTTGTCGTTTCTTAAAGTTTGGGGTTGCGATGCTTATGTGAAAAAGTTTCATCCTGATAAGCTCAAACCCAAATCGGAGAAATGTGTCTTCATAGGATACCCAAAAGAGACTGCTGGGTATACCTTCTATCACAGATCCGAAGGCAAGATATTCGTTGCTAGGAATGGATCCTTTCTAGAGAAGGAGTTTCTCTCGAAAGATGTGAGTGGGAGGAAAGTAGAACTTGATGAGGTAACTGTACCTGCTCCATTATTGGAAAGTAGATCATCACAGAAATCAGTTTATGCGACACCTACACCAAATAGTGAGGAAGTTAATGATAATGATCATGAAACTTCAGATCAAGTTATTACTGAACTTCGTAGGTCAACTAGATCAAGAACCGCACCAGAGTGGTACGGTAATCCTGTTCTGGAGGTCATGTTACTAGACCATGGCGAACCTACGAACTATGAAGAAGTGATGGTGAGCCCAGATTCCGCAAAATGGCTTGAAGCCATGAAATCCGAGATGGGATCCATGTATGAGAACAAAGTATGGACTTTGGTTGACTTGCCCGATGGTCGGCAAGCCATTGAAAACAAATGGATCTTCAAGAAGACGACTGACGCTGATGGTAATGTTACTGTCTATAAAGCTCGACTTGTTGCAAAAGGTTTTCGACAAGTTCAAGGGATTGACTACGATGAGACCTTCTCACCCGTAGCGATGCTTAAGTCTGTCCGAATCATGTTAGCAATTGCCGCATTTTATGATTATGAAATTTGGCAAATGGATGTCAAAACTGCATTCCTGAATGGATTTCTGGAAGAAGAGTTGTATATGATGCAACCGGAAGGTTTTGTCGATCCAAAAGGAGCTAACAAAGTGTGCAAGCTCCAGCGATCCATTTATGGACTGGTGCAAGCCTCTCGGAGTTGGAATAAACGCTTTGATAGTGTGATCAAAGAATTTGGTTTTATACAGACTTTTGGAGAAGCCTGTATTTACAAGAAAGTGAGTGGGAGCTCGATAGCATTTCCGATATTATATGTGGATGACATATTACTAATTGGAAATGATATAGAATTTCTGGATAGCATAAAGGGATACTTGAATAAGAGTTTTTCAATGAAAGACCTCGGTGAAGCTGCATATATATTAGGCATTAAGATCTATAGAGATAGATCAAGACGCTTAATTGGACTTTCACAAAGCACATACCTTGACAAAGTTTTGAAGAAGTTCAAAATGGATCAAGCAAAGAAAGGGTTCTTGCCTGTACTACAAGGTGTGAGATTGAGTAAGACTCAATACCCGACCACTGCAGAAGATAGAGAGAAAATGAAAGATGTTCCCTATGCTTCAGCCATAGGCTCTATCATGTATGCAATGCTGTGTACTAGACCTGATGTGTCCCTTGCTATAAGTTTAGCAGGGAGGTACCAAAGTAATCCAGGAGTGGATCACTGGATAGCGGTCAAGAACATCCTGAAATACCTGAAAAGGACTAAGGATATGTTTCTCGTATATGGAGGTGACAAAGAGCTCATCGTAAATGGTTACGTTGATGCAAGCTTTGACACTGATCCGGACGATTCTAAATCGCAAACCGGATACGTATTTACATTGAACGGTGGAGCTGTCAGTTGGTGCCGTTCTAAACAAAGCGTCGTGGTGGGATCTACATGTGAAGCGGAGTACATAGCTGCTTCAGAAGCAGCAAATGAAGGAGTCTGGATGAGGGAGTTCATATCTGATCTAGGTGTCATACCTAGTGCATCGGGTCCTATGAAAATCTTTTGTGACAATATTGGTGCAATTGCCTTGACAAAGGAATCCAGATTTCACAAGAGAACCAAGCACATCAAAAGACGCTTCAATTCCATCCAGGATTTAGTCCAGGTGGGAGACAAAGAAATTTGCAAGATACATACGGATCTGAATGTTGCAGACCCGTTGACTAAGCCTCTTCCACGAGCAAAACATGATCAGCACCAAGGCTCCATGGGTGTAAGAATCATTACTGTGTAAACTAGATTATTGACTCTAGTGCAAGTGGGAGACTGAAGGAAATATGCCCTAGAGGCAATAATAAAGTATTATTTATTTCCTTATATCATGATAAATGTTTATTATTCATGCTAGAATTGTATTAACCGGAAACATAATACATGTGTGAATACATAGACAAACAGAGTGTCACTAGTATGCCTCTACTTGACTAGCTCGTTAATCAAAGATGGTTATGTTTCCTAGCCATAGACATGAGTTGTCATTTGATTAACGAGATCACCTCATTAGGAGAATGACGTGATTGACTTGACCCATTCCGTTAGCTTAGCACCCGATCGTTTAGTATGTTGCTATTGCTTTCTTCATGACTTATACATGTTCCTATGACTATGAGATTATGCAACTCCCGTTTACCGGAGGAACACTTTGTGTGCTACCAAACGTCACAACGTAAATGGGTGATTATAAAGGTGCTCTACAGGTGTCTCCAAAGGTACTTGTTGGGTTGGCGTATTTCGAGATTAGGATTTGTCACTCCGATTGTCGGAGAGGTATCTCTGGGCCCACTCGGTAATGCACATCACTATAAGCCTTGCAAGCATTGTGACTAATAAGTTAGTTGCGGGATGATGTGTTACGGAATGAGTAAAGAGACTTGCCGGTAACGAGATTGAACTAGGTATCGAGATACCGACGATCGAATTTCGGGCAAGTAACATACTGATGACAAAGGGAACAACGTATGTTGTTATGCGGTCTGACCGATAAAGATCTTCGTAGAATATGTGGGAGCCAATATGGGCATCCAGGTCCCGCTATTGGTTATTGACCGGAGACGTGTCTCGGTCATGTCTGCATAGTTCTCGAACCCGTAGGGTCCGCACGCTTAAAGTTACGATGACAGTTTTATTATGAGTTTATGTATGTTGATGTACCGAAGGAGTTCGGAGTCCCGGATGAGATCGGGGACATGACGAGGAGTCTCGAAATGGTCGAGATGTAAAGATCGATATATTGGAGGACTATATTCGGACTTCGGAAAGGTTCCGAGTGATTCGGGTATTTTTCGGAGTACCGGAGAGTTACGGGAATACGTATTGGGCCTTATTGGGCCATACGGGAAAGAAGAAAAAGGGCCTCAAGGGTGGCCGCACCCCTCCCCTTTCTCTGGTCCGAATTGGACTAGGGAAGAGGGGCGCCCCCTTCCTTCCTTCTCTTTTTCCCTTCCTCTTTTCCTATTCCATATGGGAGGTGGAATCCTATTAGGACTAGGGAGTCCTAGTAGGACTCCACACTTGGTGCGCCCCCTCCTAGGGCCGGCCTCCTCCTCCCTTGCTCCTTTATATACGGGGGCAGGGGGCACCCCAGAGAAACAACAATTGATCCTTGAGATCTCTTAGCCGTGTGCGGTGCCCCCCTCCACCATATTACACCTCGATAATACTGTTGCGGAGCTTAGGCGAAGCCCTGCGCCGGTGGAACATCATCATCGTCACCACGCCATCGTGCTGACGAAACTCTCCCCCAACACTCAGCTGGATCGGAGTTCGAGGGACATCATCGAGCTGAACGTGTGTAGAACTCGGAGGTGCCGTGCGTTCGGTACTTGATCGGTCGGATCATGAAGACGTACGACTACATCAACCGCGTTGTGATAACGCTTCCGCTATCGGTCTACGAGGGTACGTGGACAACACTCTCCCCTCTCGTTTCTATGCATCACCATGATCTTGCGTGTGCGTAGGAATTTTTTTGAAATTACTACGTTCCCCAACAGATAGTTATGGGCCATCCACTACAAGTAGTACTATGACCATGGCTTTTCACGTCTAGTACTACGGGTCCTTCGGATACATCACTAACACCACGAGTCATCTGATACTACCAGTACCACTGTTGATCCCTGGATCCCTTTTAGCACAAAGGGTCATCCGGAGATGCTAACACCACGAGCCATCCCCAATGAGTAAGACCGATTCTCATGACAACAGTTGGCTATCACCAGTATGTGTATCCCGAACCAAAAAATATGTTCACATGGTGGCCAGCTGGGCGGTCCCACCAATAGCACTTCAAGTACTCCTCGTCTGGACCCCGACTACCGGTAGTTAACGGTGATTCGGAATTGGACTACGTAATGCTGAGTCTGAACGAGTAAGGCCGGTAGTTGTGGGCCATCCACTACAAGTAGTACTATGACCATGGCTCTTCACGTCTAGTACTACGGGTCCTCCGGATACATCACTAACACCACGAGTCATCTGATACTACCAGTACCACTGTTGATCCCTGGATCCCTTTTAGCACAAAGGGTCATCCAAAGATGCTAACACCACGAGCCATCCCAAGTGAGTAAGCCCGATTCTCATGAAAACAGTTGGCTCTCACCAGTATGTGTATCCCGAACCAAAAACTATGTTCACATGGTGGCCAGCTGGGCGGTCCCACCGATAGCACTTCAAGTACTCCTCGTCTGGACCCCGACTACCGGTAGTTAACGGTGATTCGGACTTGGACTACCGTTAATGCTGAGTCCGAACGAGTAAGGCCGGTAGTTGTGGGCCATCCACTACAAGTAGTACTACGACCATGGCTCTTCACATCTAGTACTACGGGTCCTCCGGATACATCACTAACACCACGAGTCGTCTGATACTACCAGTACCACTGTTTGATCCCTGGATCCCTTTTAGCACAAAGGGTCATCCGGAAATGCTAACATCATGAGCCGTCCCCAACGAGTAAGGCCGATTCTCATGACAACACTTGGCTATCACCAGTATGTGTATCCAGAATCAAAAAGTATGTTCACATGGTGGCCAGCTAGGCGGTCCCACCAATAGCACTTCAAGTACTCCTCGTCATAAAATGTTGCATGCTTTAGAAGGGCTAAAGAAATGTCATTTGTACATTGTCAAGAATTGTGCATTCTCAGATGATGCACAACTCTCATACGATAGTGACAATGAAATGTATGAACATGTTGGTTATATGTATGAATAGGTTGGTTATATTGCCAAGTTCCTACTTATTATACAAAAACTGGCCACATCATTTGCATGTTGATCTAAATACCTTTCGTATGCTTTTGGACAGGACATGTCTGAGGAAGACATATATTCGTGTGGGTACTTGGATATCGGTGAGAGGAACATGGGCGAATATGGGTCATCGCCCAAAAGGAAGAAACTTGCAGATAACAATCCGAAGAAGGCATTGCTTTTCGGCAGCAGTGACGAGCCTCTTTTGTAGGCTTTTGGTTTTTCTACAATTTCAAGCTTTAGAGCTGAATTATTGTCCCAAGTAGTGTTCATATTATTTCCGAACCAACAATCACTTCATTCAAGTGACAATTGTGAGACTATGTTTACAATAATAGGCTTTCAACTTTGAGTTGTTGCTCAATTTTTAGATGAAAGGTCCTTTGATGCCCGCATACTAAATTCTGGCTTTTACTATTTTTGTATTGCATATGTTGCACCAGTCCAAACCAGTGTTATCTCACGCAACAGTCCATGCCACTGGTTGGTGATTTCTGATGCATGTTAGAATGATTTGCATCATTCAGAAACACTAAGAATGATTAGCAACATGAGTTGAGCATCAGTCAAAAACAGCAAGAATGATTAATTAATCGATCAATTTTACTAAATTCTTATACTTTTTTAACTCTTCAGCATCTTCGTAATGTCAATTAATCCATCGTTTTACTAAGAATCTCACCACATTATGGATTGATGCAAATTTGCACAGGCACATTTCATGAAACAAGCAAATAATATTACTTACCCTTCTCTGATTTGTTGTAAAAGAAATCTGAATTATAGGAGGGGGCTAATAACTGGCCACAACAGACTAAAGCAGAGAACCTAAAGGAGGGGGCTAATAGCGGCACACAAGCAGACACACACATGCATGTGTTCAATTACAAGAACCGGAGAAATGACTACATACTCATGAAAGCCAAGAACTCATTGAACATCATCTTCAACCTCCCACATACTCATTAAATCTATGATGTTTTTTGTACAGACAAGCACACCCTGCCTACCATCAGTCTTCTCTGCCTTGGCTGAGAATCTAGAACCACAGACTTTTTTCTCTGCCTGCTTGATCTTCTTAGCGCGTTTGATCTTCTCAGCAGACCAACATGTAGCTGCCTGCCACTCTGGGTCACCTGAAGAATATGGAGAAATATTTACAAAAGTTTAAGAAATTGCACAGCGTCGGCAGAAAGTGTGATGTCGCAATTATAACCCCGGATCTCAACTATATATGGGAATCTATGTTCTGTTCTCTTGTTCTAAAGATAAAAACTTATACTAAGTGATGCTCTTGGTGCTTAAATATAATGGATATTGCAACAACGAAGTTCAGTTCAATGCTGTTGCTACTGCACTGCTTTTACAAGATTCAAATTTATGCTAGCTACAAATTGTACATACCGTGCCATCCAATGGACAATTCTATGCACCGTTTATACGGTACTAGATGAGTGGTATTTAAATCTGTGCATTGCTTTTCATGGCAACCAATCATAACACAGCAGTTGACATGATATAAAAACTCATAATTGTCGATGGTTGGTCATGTTCTGACAGAACTATTTGGCTGCAGCATATCTTCAGAAGTGAATTATAATATGGTGTATAATGAAGCTAATTATTCTTGCAAGTGGTCACATAGTCTTTTTACAATCAGAATCACTGATAAGACACATTCAGTGGGGTTGGAACATGTTTACGATAAATTACCTTTAAAACAAGCTCAAAGTATCCAATATCAGAATCCAGTGAGTCGGAGTATAAGGCTTGACTAATTCCTCACCAGTAGCATCCTTCCCTCTGCAGTCGGTTAACAAAATACAGAAAGCGAAATCAGAATATTCGAGTCACTCCATGTACCAAAAAAAGGGGTAAGTATATGTTGGGGAACGTAGCAGAAATTCAAAATTTTCTACGCATCACCAAGATCAATCTATGGAGTAATCTAGCAACGATGGGAAGGGGAGTGCATCTACATACCCTTGTAGATCGCGATGCGGAAGCGTTGCAAGAACGCGGATGAAGGAGTCATACTCGTAGCGATTCAGATCGCGGTTGATTCCGATCTAAGCACCGAAGAACGGTGCCTCCGCGTTCAACACACGTGCAGCCCGGTGACGTCTCCCACACCTTGATCCAGCAAGGAGAGAGGGAGAGGTTGGGGAAGACTCCATCCAGCAGCAGCACGACGGCGTGGTGGTGATGGAGGAGCGTGGCAATCCCGCAGGGCTTCGCCAAGCACCGCGGGAGAGGAGGAGGGAGAGAGGTAGGGCTGCGCCAAGAGAGAGACCATCTCGTGTGTTTGCAGCCCCAAATACCTCAAGTATATATAGGGGAAGGGGAGGGGCTGCGCCCCCATCTAGGGTTCCCTCCCCAGGGGTGGCGGCAGCCCCCAAACCCATCTAGGGTACGGCCAAGGGGAGGAGAGAGGAGGGCGCCACTAGGGTGGGCCTTAAGGCCCATCTGGACCTAGGGTTTGCCCCCTCCCACTATCCCTGCGCCTTGGGCCTTGGTGGGGGGGGCGCACCAGCCCACCTGGAGCTGGTACCCTCCCACACTTGGCCCACGCAGCCTTCTGGGGCTGGTGGCCCCACCTGGTGGACCCCCGGGACCCTCCCGGTGGTCCCGGTACGTTACCGATAGCACCCGAAACTTTTCCGGTGACCAAAACAGGACTTCCTATATATAAATCTTTACCTCCGGACCATTCCGGAACTCCTCGTGACGTCCGGGATCTCATCCGGGACTCCGAACAACATTCGCTAACCACGTATATCTATTCCCTATAACCCTAGCGTCATCGAACCTTAAGTGTGTAGACCCTACGGGTTCGGGAACCATGCAGACATGACCGAGACGTTCTCCGGTCAATAACCAACAGCGGGATCTGGATACCCATGTTGGCTCCCACATGTTCCATGATGATCTCATCGGATGAACCACGATGTCGGGGATTCAATCAATCCCGTATACAATTCCCTTTATCTATCGGTATGTTACTTGCCCGAGATTCGATCGTCGGTATCCCTATACCCTGTTCAATCTCGTTACTGGCAAGTCTCTTTACTCGTTCCGTAACTCACATCATCCCGTGATCAACTCCTTGGTCACATTGTGCACATTATGATGATGTCCTACCGAGTGGGCCCAGAGATACCTCTCCGTTTACACGGAGTGACAAATCCCAGTCTCGATTCGTGCCAACGCAACAGACACTTTCGGAGATACCTGTAGTGCACCTTTATAGTCACCCAGTTACGTTGTGACGTTTGGTACACCCAAAGCATTCCTACGGTATCCGGGAGTTGCACAATCTCATGGTCTAAGGAAATGATACTTGACATTAGAAAAGCTCTGAGCAAACGAACTACACGATCTTGTGCTAGGCTTAGGATTGGGTCTTGTCCATCACATCATTCTCCTAATGATGTGATCCCGTTATCAACGACATCCAATGTCCATGGTCAGGAAACCGTAACCATCTATTGATCAACGAGCTAGTCAACTAGAGGCTTACTAGGGACATGGTGTTGTCTATGTATCCACACATGTATCTGAGTTTCCTATCAATACAATTCTAGCATGGATAATAAACGATTATCATGAACAAGGAAATATAATAATAACCAATTTATTATTGCCTCTAGGGCATATTTCCAGCAGTCTCTCACTTGCACTAGAGTCAATAATCTAGTCCACATCACCATGTGATTAACACTCATAGGTCACATCACCATGTGACCAACATCCAAAGAGTTTACTAGAGTCAACAATCCAGTTCACATCTCTATGTGATTAACACTCAATGAGTTCTGGTTTGATCATGTTATGCTTGTGAGAGAGGTTATTTAGTCAACGGGTCTGAACCTTTCAGATCTGTGTGTGCTTTACGAATATCTATGTCATCTTGTGGATGCTACCACGCGCTATTTGGAGCCATTTCAAATAATTGCTCTACTATACGAATCCGGTTTACTACTCAGAGTCATCCGGATTAGTGTCAAAGTTCGCATCGACGTAACCCTTTACGACGAACTCCTTTTCACCTCCATAATCGAGAAAATTCCTTAGTCCACTAGATACTAAGGATAAGTTCGACCGCTGTCATGTGATCCATTCCCGGATCACTATTGTACCCCTTGACCAACTCATGACAAGGCACACTACATGTGCGGTACACAGCATAGCATACTGTGGAGCCTATGTCTAAAGCATAGGGGACGACCTTCGTCCTTTCTCTCTCTTCTGCTGTGGTCAGGTCTTGAGTCTTACTCAATACTCACACCTTGTAACACAGCCAAGAACTCCTTCTTCGCTGATTTATTTTGAACTCTTTCAAAATCATGTCAAGGTGTGCGTTCTTTGAAAGTATCATCGGGCGTCTTGATCTATCTCTACAGATCTCGATGCCCAATATATAAGCAGCTTTATCCAGGTTTTCCTTTGAAAAACTACTTTCAAACAACCCTTTATGCTTTCCAGAAATTTTTTACATCATTTCGGATCAACAATATGTCATTCACATATACTTATCAGAAATGTTGTAGCGCTCCCACTCACTTTATTGTAAATACAAGTTTCTAACAAACTTTGTATAAACCCAAAAACTTTGATCACTCCATCAACGCGTATATTCTGACTCCGAGATGCTTGCTCTAATCCATGGAAGGATCGCTGGAGCTAGCATACATTTTAGCATCCTTAGGTTCGACAAAACCTTTCTGATTGTATCACATACAACCTTTCCTTACGAAAACTGGTAAGGAAACTTGTTTTGACATCCATCTGCCAGATTTCATAAATGCAGCTAATGCTAACATGATTCCGACGGACTTAAGCATCGCTACGGATGGGAAAATCTCATCGTAGTCAACTCCTTGAACTTGTGGAAATACTCTTTGCCACAAGTCGAGCTTCATAGACGGTAACATTACCGTCCACGTCCGTCTTCTTCTCAAAGTTCCATTTATCTCGGATTTCATGGCTTCTAACCATTTGTCGGAATATGGGCCCACCATCGCTTCTCCATAGCTCGTAGGTTCAGTATTGTCCAACAACATGATATCTCAGAGAGGATCACGTACTACTCTGAAGTAGCACGCATCCTAGTCGTCCTACGAGGTTTGGTAGTGACTTGATTATGATCACCATCATAAGCTTCCACTTCAATTGATGTAGGTGCCACAGGAACAACTTTCTGTGCCCTGCTACACACTAGTTGAAGTGACGGTTCAATAACCTTATCAAGTCTCCACCATCCTCCCACTCAATTCTTTCGAGAGAAACTTTTCCTCGAGAAAGGACTCGTTTCTAGAAACAATTACTTTTGCTTCCAGATCTGAAATAGGAGGTATACCCAACTGTTTTGGGTTTTCTATGAAGATGTATTTATCCGCTTTGGGTTCGAGCTTATCAGCTTGAAACTTTTTTCACATAAGCATCGCAGCCCCAAACTTTTAAGAAACGACAACTTAGGTTTCTCTAAACGGTGTCATCTCAACGGAATTGCGTGGTGCCCCTTTTAAAGTGAATGCGGTTATCTCTAATGCCTAACCCATAAACGATAGTGGTAATTCGATAAGAGACATCATGGTATGCACCATATCCAATAGGGTGCAGTTATGATGTTCGGACACACCATCACACTATGGTGTTCCAGGCGGTATTAATTGTGAAACACTTTCACAATGTCTTAATTGTGTGCCAAACTCGTAATTCAGATATCTCTATGATCATATCATAGACATTTTATCCTCTTGTCACGACGATCTTCAGCTTCACTCTGAAATTACTTGAACCTTTCAATAATTCAACTTGTGTTTCATCAAGTAAATACACTCAGCATCTACTCAAATCATCTGTAAAGTAAGAACATAACGATATCCACTGCATGCCTCAGCACTCATTGGACTGCACACATCAAAATGTATTACTTCCAACAAGTTGCTCTCTTGTTCCATCTTACTGAAAACGAGGCTTTTCAGTCATCTTGCCCATGTGGTATGATTTGCATGCCTCAAGTGATTCAAAATCAAGTGAGTCCAAACGATCCATCTGCATGGAGTTTCTTCATGCATATATACCAATAGACATGGTTCGCATGTCTCAATCTTTTCAAAAACGAGTGAGTCCAAAGATCCATCTACATGGAGCTTCTTCATGCGTTTTATCCCAATATGACTCAAATAGCAGTGCCACAAGTATGTGGTACTATCATTACTTTTGGCATGAACATGTGTATCACTACGATCGAGATTCATTTTAGGTGCAAGACCATTGAAGGTATTATTCAAATAAACAGAGTAACCATTATTCTCCTTAAATGAGTAACCGTATGGCGATAAACATAATCCAATCATGTTTATGCTCAACGCAAACACCAATCTCAATGGTAGAGGGAGCATGCGATGCTTGATCACATCAACCTTGGAAAC
The DNA here is from genome assembly GCF_018294505.1 of Triticum aestivum. Lineage (NCBI taxonomy): Eukaryota > Viridiplantae > Streptophyta > Magnoliopsida > Poales > Poaceae > Triticum > Triticum aestivum. The sequence continues at coordinate 66,110,201 of NC_057796.1, forward strand.
ACTTCCAACACACATCGTCATCTCACCTTTAGCTAGTCTCCATTTATTCCGCAGCTTTTATTTCGAGTTACTAACACTTAGCAACCGAACCGGTATCTAATACCCTGGTGCTGCTAGGAGTACTAGTAAAGTACACATTCATATAATGTATATCTAATATACTTCTGTCGACCTTGCCTGCCTTCTCATCTACCAAGTATCTAGGGTAGTACTGCTTCAGTGACCGTCCCCCTTATTACAGAAGCACTTAGTCTCGGGTTTGGGTTCAACCTTGGGATTCTTCACTAGAGCATCAAATGATTTGCTGTTTCATGAAGTATCCCTTTTGCCCTTGCCCTTCTAGAAACTAGTGGTTTTACTAACCATCAACAATTGATGCTCCTTCTTGATTTCTACTTTCGCGGTGTCAAACATCGCGAGTTGCTTAAGGATCATCATGTCTATCCCTGACATGTTATAGTTCATCACGAAGCTCTAATAGCTTGGTGGCAGTGACTATGGAGAACCATCACTATCTCATCTGGAAGATTAACTCCCACTCGATTCAAGCGATTGTAGTACTCAGACAATCTGAGCACATGCTCAACGATTGAGCTTTTCTCCCTTAGTTTGCAGGCTTAAGAAATTTGTCAGAGGTCTCATACCTCTTGACGTGCGCACTAGTCCGAAATCCCAATTTCAGTCTTCGGAACATCTCATATGTTCTGCGACGTTTCAAAAACCGTCTTTGGTGCCCAATTCTAAACCGTTAGCATTACTCACTGAACTATCACGTAGTCATCAAAACGTGTATGTCAGATGTTTCGCAACATCTACAGACGACGCTGAGGTTCAGCACACTGAGCGGTGCATTAAGGACATAAGCCTTCTGTGCAGCAATGAGGACAATCCTCAGTTTATGGACCCAGTCCGCATAATTGCTACTACCAACTTTCAACTAAATTTTCTCTAGGAACATATCTTAAACAGTAGAACTAAAGCACAATGACATAATTTGTAAAGACCTTTTGACTATGTTCATGATAATTAAGTTCATCTGATTAATGAACTCCCACTCAGATAGACATCCCTCTAGTCATCTAAGTGATACATGATCCGAGTCAAACTAGGCCGTGTCCGATCATCACGTGAGACGGACTAGTCATCATCGGTGAACATCTCCATGTTGATCGTATCTGCTATACGACTCATGTTCGACCTTTCGGTCTCTTGTGTTCCGAGGCTATGTCTGTACATGCTAGGCTCGTCAAGTCAACCTAAGTGTTTCGCATGTGTTCCGAGGCCATGTTTGTACATGCTAGGCTCGTCAACACCCGTTGTATTCGAACGTTAGAATCTATCACACCCGATCATCACGTGGTGCTTCGAAACAACGAACCTTCGCAATGGTGCACAGTTAGGGCGAACACGTCTCTTGAAATTTTTAGTGAGGGATCATCTTACTTACTACCGTCGTTCTAAGCAAATAAGATGCATAACATGATAAACATCACATGCAATCAAATAGTGACATGATATGGCCAATATCATTTTGCTCCTTTGTCTCCATCTTCGGGGCACCATGATCATCTTTGTCACCGGCATGACACCATGATCTCCATCATTGTGTCTTCATGAAGTTGTCACGCCAACGATTACTTCTACTTCTATGGCTAACGTGCTTAGCAATAAAGTAAAGTAATTTACATGGCGTTATTCAATGACACGGAGGTCATACAAAAAATAAAGACAACTCCTATGGCTCCTGCCGGTTGTCATACTCATCGACATGCAAGTCGTGATTCCTATTACAAGAATATGATCAATCTCATACATCACATATATCATTCATCACATCTTCTGGCCATATCACATCACATAGCACATGCTGCAAAAACAAGTTAGACGTCCTCTAATTGTTGTTGCAAGTTTTTACGTGGCTTGTATAGGTTTCTAGCAAGAACGTTTCTTACCTACGTAAAACCACAACTTGATATGCCAATTTCTATTTACCCTTCATAAGGACCCTTTTCATCGAATCCGTTCCGACTAAAGTGGGAGAGACAGACACCCGCTAGCAACCTTATGCAACTAGTGCATGTCAGTCGGTGGAACCTGTCTCACGTAAGCGTACGTGTAAGGTCGGTCCGGGCCGCTTCATCCCACAATGCCGCCGAAACAAGATAAGACTAGTAGCGGCAAGAAGAATTGGCAACATCTACGCCCACAACTACTTTGTGTTCTACTCGTGCATAGAAACTACGCATAGACCTAGCTCATGATGCCACTGTTGGGGAACGTAGCAGAAATTCAAAATTTTCTACGCATCACCAAGATCAATCTATGGAGTAATCTAGCAATGATGGGAAGGGGATTGCATCTACATACCCTTGTAGATCGCGATGCGGAAGCGTTGCAAGAACGCGGATGAAGGAGTCGTACTCGTAGCGATTCAGATCGCGGTTGATTCCGATCTAAGCACCGAAGAACGGTGCCTCCGCGTTCAACACACGTGCAGCCCGGTGACGTCTCCCACACCTTAATCCAGCAAGGAGAGAGGGAGAGGTTGGGGAAGACTCCATCCAGCAGCAGCACGACGGCGTGGTGGTGATGGAGGAGCGTGGCAATCCCGCAGGGCTTCGCCAAGCACCGCGGGAGAGGAGGAGGGAGAGAGGTAGGGCTGCGCCAAGAGAGAGACCATCTCGTGTGTTTGCAGCCCCAAATACCTCAAGTATATATAGGGGAAGGGGAGGGGCTGCGCCCCCATCTAGGGTTCCCTCCCCAGGGGTGGTGGCAGCCCCCAAACCCATCTAGGGTGCGGCCAAGGGGAGGAGAGAGGAGGGCGCCACTAGGGTGGGCCTTAAGGCCCATCTGGACCTAGGGTTTGCCCCCTCCCACTATCCCTGCGCCTTGGGCCTTGGTGGGGGGGCGCACCAGCCCACCTGGAGCTGGTACCCTCCCACACTTGGCCCACGCAGCCTTCTGGGGCTGGTGGCCCCACCTGGTGGACCCCCGGGACCCTCCCGGTGGTCCCGGTACGTTACCGATAGCACCCGAAACTTTTCCGGTGACCAAAACAGGACTTCCTATATATAAATCTTTACCTCCGGACCATTCCGGAACTCCTCGTGACGTCCGGGATCTCATCCGGGACTCCGAACAACATTCGCTAACCACGTATATCTATTCCCTATAACCCTAGCGTCATCGAACCTTAAGTGTGTAGACCCTACGGGTTCGGGAACCATGCAGACATGACCAAGACGTTCTTCGGTCAATAACCAACAGCGGGATCTGGATACCCATGTTGGCTCCCACATGTTCCACGATGATCTCATCGGATGAACCACGATGTCGGGGATTCAATCAATCCCGTATACAATTCCCTTTATCTATCGGTATGTTACTTGCCCGAGATTCGATCGTCGGTATCCCTATACATTGTTCAATCTCGTTACCGGCAAGTCTCTTTACTCGTTCCGTAACTCACATCATCCCGTGATCAACTCCTTGGTCACATTGTGCACATTATGATGATGTCCTACCGAGTGGGCCCAGAGATACCTCTCCGTTTACACAGAGTGACAAATCCCAGTCTCGATTCGTGCCAACCCAACAGACACTTTCGGAGATACCTGTAGTGCACCTTTATAGTCACCCAGTTACGTTGTGACGTTTGGTACACCCAAAGCATTCCTACGGTATCCGGGAGTTGCACAATCTCATGGTCTAAGGAAATGATACTTGACATTAGAAAAGCTCTGAGCAAACGAACTACACGATCTTGTGCTAGGCTTAGGATTGGGTCTTGTCCATCACATCATTCTCCTAATGATATGATCCCGTTATCAACGACATCCAATGTCCATGGTCAGGAAACCGTAACCATCTATTGATCAACGAGCTAGTCAACTAGAGGCTTACTAGGGACATGGTGTTGTCTATGTATCCACACATGTATCTGAGTTTCCTATCAATACAATTCTAGCATGGATAATAAACGATTATCATGAACAAGGAAATATAATAATAACCAATTTATTATTGCCTCTAGGGCATATTTCCAACAGTATATTTTTCATCCGTCAACTCTAGAGAAAATTCAGAAATCGTCCCTCAACTCCAAAACCACCAAAACTCAGTCTCTCAACTAATTAAACCGGATACTTTTCAACCCTGGTAACGCTTAAGGTGGTTTTAGTATGACGTGGACCCTGGTTTTGACTAAAATGGGCCATGTAGCCTGGTTTTGACTACTAGCGGGCACTCTGCCGGCTCTCTCTCTCTCTCTCATTTTCTCAATCCCCTTTCTCACTCACAAAACAGAGCGGGCGGTGGCGGCGATTTAGGCAGCGGCGGTCTGGCCCGGTGGCGACCCAGGCGGGGCGGTGGCTGTCTGCTGACTACTGCATTCCTGGGCATGATAGGCTGCGCTCTTGACCCATGAGACCAAGTGACGGCGACGGCGACTTGTGGAGCCAGTTCAAGCAGATGGCATCCTCGTCAAGTTCAAGCCGCCGCTGTACGAATTGTTGTGCACAAGGATGAGCTGCTGCTGGAGAAGACTGTTGACTTACAAGTGCAGAAGAAGAGGAATGTTATGCAGTTTGTTGTACTGATGTGTTTCATCACAACAGTTGTGTATGCTTTCATGACGTATATGTAGGCAATTGAGTACTAATTTGTAGACAAGTTGGTGAGAACTAGAAGTGGTATGTAATCTGACTATGCTAATTTGTCATGGAAAATTCAGTTTGCTGCCACATTGCATGGCAATTGAATGTCCAGCAATTGAGCAATCTGACTATGCGTTAACAGTAATGGTACGCATTGGAAGTGGTTGTGGCAGGAGTGCTCTGCATAGAGCTGACCATATGTGTGTGTGTGAGTTTATTTCTTCATCCTGGGCAACTCCAACATATGTTCAGCATTTCATTGATAATATATTTTGTCCCAAAACTGGACAGCCCGATAAGGTCTGAACAAAGAAAGTGTATACCATATTTTGAATTGAATAAATTTAGTGAACATAGCTTAACAAAATCTGAATATAACTGAACATAGTCTAGACATTTCAGAGCGTTGTACTGAATTCAGTTGGACATAGTCTGGAATGCAGCAAATAATTTTGTCGACGGGATACTAAATGTGAAAATGAATCACACAAACAATTTAAAAATCACCTAGAATCTGCAGGTGCAGAACCATGCAAACTAAATCATGCTGCAACTTTGGACTCAAGTTAAAATTTCAGAATCTGCTATGGATCAAGGATTCCCAGTTGCACTACGTAAGGTGGCCGGCTGCGCAAATACAGATTTGCAGCAGTTTAATTCCTCATACAGCCGGAGACTTTCTGACTTGACACGCGGGTCGGGGGGGGGGTAAGGGAAAGGTACCTTTGCTCGCCGGCGTTGATGGGCGTCGCCGGCTGCTTGACGGAGGGAGGCGCTGCAGGGGGTGGGGGTGGGGGCAAGGGAGACTTCGGCTGGCCGGCGCGCCGCAGCGGATCCCCGGAACCCTGGTGGCAGGAGCAGATCGAAACCAGGGAGGCGGGCCGCTGGTGCTTGCCCTCGATCGGGGCTGCCGCGGGATCTCTCGATCGGAACGGCGAAAAGGGCGGCGGCGGCTATGCGACGAGAAACACAACTATGTGTGTGGGGGACGGGGGGCTAATCCTCCTGCAGAACGGATGGGAGGAACTTTTTTACTATTCTACCCTTTTGACCAAAAAATAATTCTTTAACTAATTTCCCAGATCTGACGGTCAGGAAAAATTGGAGGTGGAGTTACATGAAATTACGAGTTGTAACTCGCCAATCACCCTAAAAGAGCTCACCGGTGGTCATGATTCTCAAGGTTGCAGAAATCCCACCAATGCATTGTCCTTGCCGAGAAGGCCACCCTCAAAACACCTCCGCGCTTTGTCTACTAGTTGTTGGGGCTCTAATTCGCCTCCACTACAACACTTTTCTCAAAAGCGCCACAAATTGATGTGAAGAAAGATGAGGGAAACAAGAGCAGAAATACCAAGAGAATCAAGTGGCGTGAGAAGAGTATTAGTGTCCAAGGACCTACGTCAACCAAAATCGTACATATATACACAACCAACAATATTATCAGACCAAGTAACACGAGAGACTAGAACGACAAGAAACAACAAGCAGGAACATGATGTCTACTACACAACTTATTCTTGTAGACTTGTGTTGGGCCTCCAAGTGCAGAGTTTTGTAGGACAGTAGCAATTTTCTCTCAAGTGGATGACCTAAGATTTATCAATCCACGAGAGACGTAGGATGAAGATGGTCTCTCTCAAACAACCCTGCAATCAAATATAAGGAATCTCTTGTGTCCTCAACATACCCAAAACAATGACAAATTATATAGGTGCACTAGTTCGGCAAAGAGATGGTGATATAAGTGTATTATAGATAGTAGGCGAAGTATCGAGTGAAAACGGCAATTCAGTGAAAACTTGAAAACTATCCTCGTACGCCTTCAGATCACGAACGTATGGTACAGATCAGAGGTGGGAATCCCACTAGCCACTTAACCACACTTTTCCCGAAAACCCCCTGCCCGTATATGTGCTAGCTTGGTAATGGTTCAGAAAAAAAAGATCATGTTCAATCTATGCGGCCATGGAGCCTCGCCCCGTGCCGATCGCCATGTGCACTGGCCCTCCGGCGGACGTGTGCCCTAGCTCTCCAACGGCCCCATCCTTGAGCACTCTTCCTCGCCCTCCAACGGTTCCGTCCCGGAGCGCTCGCCCTCCGCCGGCGATGATCCCCTACCCTTCGCCGGCCCCGACCATGATTCACATATGCTCGAATGTTAATTGACAAACTTTGGAAGAGGAAGAAAATTTACCCAGGGTTTTTCTTGAGTATGTTCTTGGTGATGAAAATCGGCTGACACATGTATTTTACTAGGAGATTATCATTTGCTAGGATTATGATGCAGTCCTGAATGACAACTTAGATGGCTTTGTATCTCTGAATATTTGTACTGAAGCTCATTGGTACTTGTGCTGACATTTTGCTAGGAGATTATCATTTTATCTCTGAATATTTGTACTGAAGCTGATGTGTTGGGTGAATTTTAGATGGCCTTGTATCTCTCAATATTTGTACTGAAGCTCATGGACACTTGTGTCAATATTTTGCCAGGAGATTATCATTTTTCTCTGTATATTTGTACTAAAGCTCACTTGTTGCATGCATTTTAGATGGCCTTGTATCTCTGAATATATGTACAAGAATATTGTTTTCTCATGGCAAACTGTTTCTTTTTACTAGCTAGAATTAGACAGGATAATAAGGCACACGAGGTTAATTTATTAATCCAATTCCTGTGTATTGTAGCTGATGGATTAGTCAACTCAAAATTTAGCAAGACTGAAGATGTTAACCACCAGTACGTACATGGCATGTCACTGAATTCTTCCCTTTCCGTCTCCTTTTGCTCTAGGCTGTCTCATTTGGCTTTGGCTGGTGGGTGATGTTTTGCACAGCACTCAACAGACTGATGTATTTCCGTTAATTGCAAAGTTAATGGAAAAGGGTATGAGCCTGGTTGGAAAAAAAATGTCACTGAATTCTAGTTGTCTGAATGTTATCTCATGAATTTCAGTTATCTCTGAGTACCACCAGTACATGCTTGGCATCAGTGGTTGTACAAATATACATAGATAACATCAGCACATGAATTTCAGTACACCAGCTCTCTGAATCAGTGAAGAATGAGCATGGATGTAATAATCATGTAAAAGAAGCAAAATCCTTTTGTGTTATCCATGTCACTGAAATGTCAGAAAGATTTCTTGTACATCCACATTCATTCAAGTATTTTCTGTAGATCCACACTGATTCACATGCAGCAAAAGAACTAGGTTTTATCCACTCATCCACATTCATTCAGTTACAGCAAAACATCATCACCATTCACGTGGAGCAGTTTTGAAGAGCAAGCAAGCCCCTGGGTCGCTGTTGCATGATGCAGCGCCACGGCCGCTCGCTCCCTCCGTCCCTCGTGTGGGGGCAGCGCCGGGTCGCCGTCGCATGGATGCAGCACTGCGGCAGCTTGGTCTCCCTCGCGTGTGGCTGAATCGCCGGGTCGCTGAGGTCGCCGCCGCGCGGAGGCATCACCATGGCTGTCGGTTGTTGTTGCGTGAGCGAGCGCCGGCCCGCCAGAGCGTGCGGTCAGTGCTGGGTCGCGGTCGCGTCGGAGCGCCGCCGTGGCCTCCGAGCCGCAGTCGCTAGGGGAGCGGCGCTGCAGTCAATCGCCGTGGCCTCCGGATCGCCCTAGTGTCTGGCAAAAAAGCAGGAAGGGGTAATTCTGAAAAGAAAAATTATTGAGCTAATTATTATTAGTGGGGGGTTTTCGAGAAAAGTGTGGTTAAGTGGCTGGTGGGATTCCCACCTCTGATCTGTACCATATGTTCGTGATCCGAAGGCGTACGAGGATAGTTTTCAAGTTTTCACTTAATTGCCGTTCACTTGATACTTCGCCTAGATAGTATAAATATATTTTTATAATCTGAATAAATAAAAATAATAAGGTTGCAAGTGATAAAACGAAGCACAAACGGTATTGTGCTTAGAAACAAGGCTTAGGGTTCATACTTTCACTAGTGCAATCTCTCAACAGTGCTAACATAATTGAATCATATAACAATCCATCAACGACAGAGAATCACTCCAAAGTTCTTATCAAGCGGAGAAACATAAGATGAAATTGTTTATAGGGTACGAAACCATCTCAAAGTTATCCTTCCGATCAATCTATTGAGATATTCCCATAAGTGCGACAAATAGCCCTAGAGTTTGTACTAAAATAACACCATATGATACACATCAATTAACTCTAATGTCACCTAGATACTCCAATGTCACCACAACTATCCGTGATTCAATTACACGATATGCATCAAACAACTTCAAATTCATAATATTCAATCTAACACAAAGGACTTCAAAGAGTGCCCCAAGATTTCTACCGGAAAAAGTAGGACGAAAACGTGCATCAACCCGTATGCATAGATTACCCCAATGTCACCTTGGAAATCCGCAAGTTGAGTGCCAAAACATACATCAAGTGAATCAATATAATACCCTATTTTCACCACGGGTATTCATATGCAAGACATACACCAAGTGTTCTCAAATCCAACAAGTATTCAATCTGATAATTGTGAAACCTCAAATGTAAAAACTCAATTCATCACAACAAGATAGGGAGGGGAAAACACCATACGATCCAACTATATTAACAAAGCCCACAGTACCTCAAGATCATGCCAAATCAAGAACACGCGAGAGAGATCAAACACATAGCTACTAGTACATACCCTCAGCCTCGGGGGTAAACTACTCACATATCACCATGAGAATGGAGGAGAAGTTGGTGCTGATGATGATGGAGGAGATGTCCCAGATAGCGTTCCAGCGCCACCGGAGGAGAGGGGCAGGGGGCCCTCCTTCTTCTTCTTCTTCTTCCTTGGCCCTCTGGGGGAGAGGGAGTTCTCCCCTAGATTGGATCTCGTTGTTGTCTTCAATTTCTCCGACCCCGTTTCTGGCCAAAAACTGTTTCTTAAATTCCCGGAGATCCGTAACTCTAATTGGGCTGAATTTTGAGGGGATTTTTCTCCAAATATTCTCTTTCTTGCGGCGAAAGAAGGGCATCAGCCGACCTACGAGGTGCCCACAAGCCACCTGGGCGCCCTGGTGCCTCGTGGGGCCCTTGAGCACCGCCTTGTGTTGATTCTTCGTCCCAAAAATCACATATATTCCAAAATAAATCTTCGTAAATTTTTATCGCGTTTGGACTTCATTTGTATGGTATTTCTGCAAAATAAAAAACATGCAAAAAACAGGAAGTAGCATTGGGCACTGCACCAATAAGTTAGTTCATAAAAATAATATACAGATGCACCAAAACCATATAAAACTCATGTAAATATAGCATGAATACTTCATAAAGTATAGATACGTTGGAGACGTATCAGAACACATAAAACAAAACAATAAAAGACATAGAGACCACTCGAGGCTAGAAATAATGGTGAACATGTGGCCGAAGATGGTACTTTTGTTGGCCACACACAACTCCGCACCAGCTCGACCAATTTGGGTGGGAGGGTCATGATGGATAGCTTTCCCTAGCCTCCCAAGTGAAGCGACGAAGGGGGCAATGGTGTGCCCACCGGCTTCTATGACGACCGATAGTTGCACCAATAATAGTCGTTGCCTTGGAGCCATAATAGGGGAAAGGGAGGGATGAACCACAGTCAAACCAAACAAAACTGCAAACCAACCATGTCCAAATCCAACAAATTAAAAAACATGGGGATATCAAAAGCAAAATGAACCAAACGTAAAGAAAATCAAAAGAAACTCCTATGCAAAAACTGACGAAAAGGCAAAATGATCCAACCATAAAACATCACAAAAAACACCACGTCGGTGCAACTTCACCCCAAGAAACCACACGTACACTACGAGGACGGCCACATTGCTCACGATGTACACGCACACCTCCACGGTGTAGAGGTTTTGGTTATAGGCTATCATGAATGTTTCTGGTCACGAGTATGATTGCGGCAACCGTCCCAACTGTGACCAAATATGACAACAAACAAACGATGGGAAGAGGGGGGCTATGTAGGGCGATGCCACCACATTTTCTCGTAGACTATTGTCGGCAAGCCCACAAACAACTACAAATGAATGTTGGGAGAAGGGAGAGGAAAAATGACTTTGAACAATGCAAGATGTTTCACCACTATGTCTGCCCCCGTGGTTGAGATGAACTGTGACCATAACACCCACAGTGAGATATGTCAGTGAATAGGGGGCATTTCTATGTGTGGGTGGCGTGGCCCATCATAGCTGTTGTAAGACACAATGGTGAAACATTTTCCTACCATTGGTGGTTGATACCTCCTTTTATTGATCCGGTAATGGAACAGAAAAGTGTATCCCACACCTATTTCCCCAGAGGTGACCCTGGGTTATCGAACCCACGAGAGGAAGATACCCTTGAAGCGATGGTCTCTAGCAAGCTTAAGTTAAAGTGTCAAATCCAGCTTTTGATCGGATCAAGCAAGAAAATAGTGATTTATACACTTATAATAAAAAGAGGTACGGGTATGAGGTCTTAATGCTTACAACCTTATAACAAAAAGAGGTATGGGTACGGGTATGAGGTCTTAATGCTTACAACCTTAAAAAAAATAGTGATTCAAACACTTATAATAAAACGCTTTCTAACGTATCCTCTATTGACTCTTCACATGCATAAGTGGGCGGTTCTGGTACAGAACATGTTCTACTCTAACATAGACTTCATGCCACATACGCCAGCAACCGTAGCTTCCCCACGCCGGATAGCACATATGGTAAATTATGGGTTTCCCCGTGGACGCGGCTAGATATGGGTTTACCTAAACTCCCCTATCAATTTGCAACGACTAAGAATTGAGAATTTTACTGTCACCTCAAATTACCTCAACATCCTAATCCATACAGCAACAATAGTTCCTCCACAGCCAATCACGACAATAGTGCAAGCGAGGCCTCCTCTCAACACTCGTGAGAATATATACTAACTCGAACATGAACAAGAGCATATCGGATCGCATGGAAATCATAATAATTCTAATCATAAACTAGTCCATCAGTATCCCCGAGAACAAGTACAACTACTTTAACATAAAGGAAATGGTCAAGTTACAAGCCGCATCGAGCTGGTGAAGGGAGAAGGCATGGCGGTGATGATGATGGCGGCGGCGGCGCGGTGAAGATGGTGATGCTGGTGCCGACGCGATGGAGCAGGCACCGCCCCGAGGGCCGATGGGAACGGTGGTGGAGCCTCCTCTTCTTCCCCGTGGTCTCGTCCCTTCCTCTATGGTGGTAGATGGAACAGCAATGGAGATGGAGATGGAGATGGATGTTTTGATGATGAATGCGATCGTGGAGGTGGCGGCTAGGTTTGAAGATGATATATAAGGCGCCTCCCTAGCCTCCTCCCTTGATGGGTTGCATCCAAGGGCTCTAGATGAGCCAAATCCTCTCCCAATCTCTTCTTTACGAGCCAAGGATCTTGTGGGTCGAACAGGAACAAAATCGGTGAAGAATCCCGTCTGGAAGGGCAACATTTGGATCTGTGTGGATGTCATATGGCCATTGGACAGTCATATGATATGTCGTCTTCTATTTTGTCCTCCTTCGGTGTTTCAGCTGTCATTTCTTCATATGAACTCCGATTTTGACGTTTTTGGGCTTGTTGGATTCATGAGAACAACGCCGATCCATTTCTGGTGTTAGATATTGATTTTAATAACTTTGAAAAAATGACTTTTTTCGACCTTCGAAATGGCTAAGTCTGGCCCCTGGGTGTCTCCGGATTGAACCCATTCTTGGTCTTTTCATCGTGCTTGGTCATAGGTTGCTCCAAAATACATGTAGAAACAAGAAAACAAAGAAAACTAATAAAAACAAATAAAATACTAAATGTGCAATGCTCACAAGGTAAAGGGTAAGAACCGGTAACATGCATAATGAACAATTATTTGGTTCAATGGGACATAATATATGAAGGGAACATGCAACAAATGAGCTCTAAAAATATGTAAAATAGAGAGCCATCACCGCGCTAAACCCGTCGACCTCTAGAACATACACTCCCCCCTTTGACATCATTACATGAAAGGAAAAACAATTTTTACAAGGGAAGCCAAAGGTTACCATGACATTTCACGGTTCTCAGGAACCACCCACTTGAAGGTCAAGAAAGAACAAAAGAAAAGACTCATGAGTGTTAGGAAACCACCCCACCAGGGGTCTTTCCCCTTTGCCAAGCTGGAGGCTGGTAGGCATGCCTGACAGGCCGCCTATATATTCGACTTGCTACTCATAATTCCACACATAAGTCTATTTTCTACTGATATCTAATCTAAATAACAAAGAGAAGAGTTCTACCCTACATAGTGTCTACTTTATATCTCTCTTATGCTTTTCATCTCTACTTTGACGTCGTGTTCCATGATAATTTCAACAATGAGACCTCTTAACATTTAACTTGTAAGTACCAATAAAAAATCTTAAACTACCTTCTACGTAGATATGGCATGCACGAGTAGATACACCAAAATTATGCAGAGTTCCAACAATTACTTGAATTAGTTAGTTGTCACTGAGCATAGAAGGAAGACCACACTTTATACAGGAACAGAGCTAGGAATTTTGCGAAGGGGGGCCAATGAAACATATTAAGGCAATGAAGGGGCATACGTATAAGTTTAGAGCTTAACACCAAAAGTGTACAAGGGTGATTTGAGAAAAAGTTTCAGCATGGGGAAGGATGGGGGCAGCATATGTATAAGTTTAGAAGTTAACACCACAATTATCTAGGGGTGGTTTGAGAAAAAGTTTCAGCATGGGGAAGGATGGGGGGAGCATGCCCCCCAACTCGCCCTTGTTGCTTGCATCCTTAATATAGACCCTCACAAATATGTATGTCACCAACAAATTCTGTAGGTACTTGCATCTGTATTTCATGTTGTGGTTTAAGCCACTCCATTTATTTTGCGAAAAGTGGTTTAGGCCACGCCAGGGTTTCTCGAATATATGAAACATGAGTCTCTACTGATGGATAATAAGATATAATCATTTGTGTTTTGTGGAAAAATGAGAGAAGTATAAGTGAATAACATTTAATATTCATTTATGTCATGTTTTTGTATGTAAGGCACGAATGGTCATACATTTTGGCGAAGTCTTAAAAGATTTTTAACATGTGAATTTCCGGCAGATTTGGCACTTCAAATGGCATTCATAAAAAAACAGAGGAAAGAATCCACTAGCTTTTGCCTCCCCCACCGAATTGTAAGACATTTTAGATGTTTCAATATGAGCTACATACGAAGTGAAATGAGTGAACAACACACTAAAACACGTTTATATATATCTGATTTAGAAAAATGTTAGAATATCTTATAACCGAAATGGAGGGGGTAGTATATTAGAAAGAAAAAACTAGTACGACGTACTAGCTTGGAGGCTACTCTAGCCACGGTATAGAACGTAACTAACGTAATCAGGGCTCCAGTTGATTTGATCAATTATTGGAGTAGGGAAAGAATTTGACGTGGTAAAAAGTTGACATGTTTCACTTTGTTATTAATTCGTGGCCAGATAAATTAGCAAGCTAAGACGCGTATGCGGGTGTGCACTGTGTACTCTTCTAGCTGCTGTCACCTTTGGAGAATAGTAGCTGCATTCATATAATATATCCATCTACCTAATCGATTAATCAATGCAGCTACAGGGGATATGATGTTATGAGTTTTGACTAATGTGCGTGCATGCTCAAGGATAAATGAAAACGATAGAGATCCGCTCATAAAACAATTCATGTCGCTACAAAGAAGGGCAAAACTTCTTGGAGAAAAATCATAAATAATTCGTGTAGATCGTCCAAACTAGCACGACTTTGCCCCGGGCAACCAGTGCGATTAAGAGAAGACCGTGTCAAGAATTTTGCCTCAAGCTTTTCTGTCTCGAAGTCTACAGGACTCATGTAACATGCACTCCCACATCCCTTTACTTTTGGTTGTTAACAACTCTGTTGTGCGTAAGTTGATTACTTGTGCTGCTAATGCAAAGTTTGGGTACCATTAAGCAGATAGTTTTTGGAAATGAAGGCGTAGCCCCGGCCTCTGCATCATAATGATGCATGCAGCCATCTTATTAAAAGTTCGCAAAGTATCACAAAGTCGTCAAAGTATTACAGCTCGCAAGTGGAGCGAAAAATAAAAATAAATCAAAGTTCATGCTGACAAACACAACCGGAATGGCAATAAGAAGGATAAGCTCCCTAGACTCCTATCCTGTTATGCGACCGCCATCCGAACCGGTTGAATATAGCCTGTGCTACCATCTACCACTGGTTGCACTCAGTTATCAAAGGCTCCCTGGATTTCATAGGAGTGAGTAAGGACCACGTACGGGTCCAAGCGGTAGCTCTGAAGATGACCTGCATGAAAGTTAAATTGTGTTGTCTGTTAAATATCAAATCATTCCTACAATTCCATATAGCCCACAAGAGCGCACATATTCCAATCTGAATACGAACCGCCGTAGTATGTTCGACCCCAGTTAACCACATTCCAAACAACGATGCAATGTCAAATGGAGGAGTAATGCTGAAGGCTATATGAATCGTTCTCCAAAGCAATTTGGCTAGTGGGCATTCAAGAATTAAATGTTGTATTGTTTCATCATGATCACAAAAGCAACATCGTGGACTACCTACCCATCGCCTCTTGATTAAGTTGTCCTTTGTAAGAATTACTTATTTGTGGACAAACCACATAAAGATTTTAATGCGCAAAGGAACCTTAATCTTCCAAATATGCAACGATCTCGAGACTGGTCCAGAATTAATCAAATCCATATAGAAAGATTTTACCATTAAGCAGATAGTGACATATGAATGCAAACCAACTTGTAGTTGGATGATTAGAGGGATTGTGGTATCCCAGCTCAGCAGGGTTCAAGTCCCGATGCTCGCATTTATTCTGAATTTATTTGAGCATTTCCTAAGGGTGAGTGTATGCGCGTGTATATAAGCGTTTGCGTCCATACTGTGTTGAAAAAAAGATAGTGACACATGAATATTCCCAGCAAATATATGTATATAAGTGTATGTCTTTTCTTTCTGCAGGAAGTATATAATTGTATGTCGGTGGAGATGCGACCGAGATAAAGATTATTAGGTTTGCATACATACACACGTACCATCCTGAGAATGTATAACCCGGAGCAAAGACATTTTCTTCGTCACCTGAATTGTTCTCGTCACCAGGATAGATTACTAAACCCTTGGTCGCACTTCTAAACATATATCATAGAACAATAAACTACTTTTCTCATCCTCACATGATAATAAAATTCCACTAGAGCTGCGACAACTAATTTAAGTACGAGGGAGTAAACAATTTTTTTTTTCATACGATCCAGAAAGGATCCCATTCCACTATCAGAATCGTACGTGCTACGAGTGGGCTCAAAGCTAGGGTTTCCCCTGCCTCTCGCCGGCGCCGCCACCAGTCTGCCCCTTCTCCTATCGTCCTAGGACCTTAGAGGCTCCGTCGGCGAGAGGGCCCCGTCTGTAGGTGTTTCTTACAGTTTTGTAGGGTTTATGCCATGCCCAGAAAGGCGATGCTGAGGCGGCTTCTTGAAGATGGAATAAGGTTCTCGCCGCCTAGCCCCATTTCGGTGACGCTTCTTGCGTCGTCGGAGGGCCTGTGGAGGTGTGTCTCCGAAAGATCTCGTGGGATTCGGTCGGCGTTTGTCTTTGGTGGATCCAATCGGATCCGATCTTTGTTCGTCTGCGTGCATTTGTCTGCAGATTGGACCCTTCTGATCTATACTTCTTTTCATCGATGATGGTTGTTGTTCTGGTGTGCTGGTACTATGGTGCCTTAACATGACAACTTTCCAACTGTCCACTACAACAAGGTTTGACCGGCTCCAATGAGGGAGGGGTGATGACGGCGGCACGACTTCGGCTCATTCCAGCGCTTGTAGTCATCGCTAGGTGGTCTACGAACCTAGATGTAATTTATACTTCTGGTGCTTGTTGTACTATCTTGATGGATGATGAATAGATCATAATTTTTCTCGCAAAAAAATCATATAACCTAAACTGCATATTCTTAGTTACCACCGCAGACAATTTGGCTGTTTAATAAAATGCTTGATTAGCAAAAATACGAAGGTGAACATGGTCTCACATGCACCAATGTGAATAGTAAAAAATACTAGAAAAATAAAAAAATCTGTAGTTTTGGGGTATTAAACTTGGTTGATCATTCTACTCATGTGTGAAGCTTCGTGAAGAAATGACAACCGTGGTGTCCCTAATAAAGAAAATACAATCGATACCTTACTATTCATTCAAATAATGTGTCTTTGATCGCATCAATTTTAATACATTTTTTACCACAATACCACGGATGTCATTAAACTTCGCATGTGAGTAGATGGTGGTTCAAGTTTGATACCCTAAAGTTAAAAAAAAAAGTTTTCTCATAATATTCTTGATTTTACTGTTCTAGCGGGTGCGTGTGGAACCATGTTGCAAAAATTCCTGTTCGCTTAGATTAGTTGCTATACATGTAAGCAAGACTAGTTTTTGCTGCGGTTAGGTAGGTGGATGAGTTCATGGAAGCAGATATTACAGCCACACGACGACGGTCTAGAATTTGTTGTTGACCCGGTATAACACGCGGCGGCGCCATCATTTTTCCCCAACTGCTACACAGTGCCTGCATACATAAACACTCAGTTCAGCCGTCAACCCATCATTTTTCCCCAACTGCTACACAGTGCCTGCATACACCACTTCATCACAAGCACTAATTCTACAGGAGTCTACACTAGGATGATCTTATCTGCCATGAGCTTCTATGTTTCTTTCATCTTATTGCAACAGCATCATCGTGTACTGTTCATTCTGTAGAACGTGCCACATACGGCAAGAATAAACGATCCTTATCAAAAATGTACTATCAACGTGTGAAACATGCAGCCAGCGTGATAGAATAAGTATGCTTCTTTCCAACATATCTTCCTACATCCACATTTTTACGTACATGATTCTGTCTTTTTAAACTAATAACACTTATTATAGGCAGTTAACACAGTCCATAATGACAAACCGTATTGACAAGTGCGGCATGCCGCCGCACGGGCTCTGCTAGTTAGTTGCTATACGAGTAAGCAAGACCAGTTTTTGCTGCGGTTTGGTGGATGAGTTCATGGAAGGAGATATTACAGCCACGTGACGACGGTCTAGTATTTGTTGTTGACCCAGTATTATAACACGCGGCGCCGCCATCAATTTTTCCCAACTGCTACACAGTGGAGCCGTGAACCCATCTCCATATCGACCAATGATATGATAACCCATTTCCATCTCGTGCATAGCTAGCTCATTAATTTGCTTAAGCATTGCACAAGTGACCTTTATTCGAGAATGTTGCACAAGTAACCTTCACACAATGACACAATCGGTTACGCTAGTGACTGCGTTGCCGATGCAAATTTTGAATAACATTGAGCAGATAGTGACAGTTCTGGCACATTGTCGATGACCAAGTATTTATGTTTCAGATGGAGACGCGCTGCCAGAGAGACATGGTACTCTACTTTTTTGTACGTAAAGCTTCATGGTACAAGGTGTACTGCGCACTGACCGAGAGTACGTACTAGAAGACATTTTTATTTTTGGCGAAGATAATTACAAACACTTCTTGTACTACAGTTCTAGATAAGGTGCAACGTAATTTCAAGTTATTGGAAGAATTATGAAACATGTGTTCTACTTGAGATATGGGGAGCTTGTCGTGGCGAATAGATATACGGAGAAACATCAGTTAGTATGTGTGTGATGCATGCAGCACCGTAAGAGCTATTTATAAGTTCGCTGAATTTGCAATTAGGGTAAATCAATTTTGTGAGAGAAGAAAGTATGAGACGAGAGATGAGCTCTAAAAGCCGAGCCAGCAACGAGCCGAAGTCGGAAACGATGCACCTCGCTGCGGCATCTGAAGCAGAGGCTAGGGGCTTTTAACATTTGATTCCCCCTCGGATTAGGCAGTACCCAAGCCCAAGGCTCGAACGGCGCTGCGAGCGGAGCCGAACACTGGAGGACGAACGGTTTCAAGAGGAGGCGTTGGATCTTAGTCCAACGATCCAAAAATTCGACTTACCCAAAGAAAGCAGGCGACTTATCAATAATAGTCGGTCCCATAATCACAAGATTTGTTACTCCAGTTCCTTGACGAGTAAGCGAGTTTACTTTAGCTGCTGTTAGGTGGATGTAAGCCACCCTTCACGACGATCTGGTCTTCAAGTTGACTCCGTAGTCGGGTATATATAACGCCCGGAGCCATTTTTTTCCCAACTGCTACACGGTGAATGCAGTGCTATATAAACACCAGTTCACCCAGCCATCAACGTATCACCACAACAATCTCTAGCGTGTTGCAAATTTGGAGAGCTAGAGCAACCTGCAGTCCACGAAACAGATCAGAATAAGCTTCCAGCCATGAGGTTCCCCATTTTAGTGTTTGTGTGGGCTGCGGCGGTGCTGCTCGCCGTGGCCGCCTTCTCGGCGGTGGCGGACGCGTCGCCTCGGCCGTCAAAGTCTTTGAAGGTCGGGTTCTACAAGCACACATGCCCACAGGCCGAGTACATCGTGCGTGACGCCGTCCGCCGCGCCGTCGCCCGCAACCCAGGCCTCGCCGGTGGCATCATCCGCATGCATTTCCATGATTGCTTCGTCAGGGTGAGCCAAGGATCATACTCCTATTCCTTCTAGATCATGCTTCATTTAACCTTGTCAGTGACATGTGAACA
Source organism: Triticum aestivum (assembly GCF_018294505.1). Lineage (NCBI taxonomy): Eukaryota > Viridiplantae > Streptophyta > Magnoliopsida > Poales > Poaceae > Triticum > Triticum aestivum. Next base: position 66,129,610 of record NC_057796.1, read on the forward strand.
TGCATGTACCTAATCTGACCATTGATTTTTGTGTTGTTCGACACGTGTAGGGTTGCGATGGCTCGCTGCTGATCAACTCGACACCTGGGAACTCGGCGGAGAAGGATTCGCAGGCGAACAACCCAAGCATGCGTGGCTTTGAGGTCATCGACGAGGCCAAGGCAGCCCCAGAGGCGAGCTGCCCACGCACCGTCTCCTGCGCCGACGTGCTCGCCTTCGCGGCGCGCGACGGGGCCTACCTTGCCGGCGGCATCAACTACCGTGTGCCGTCTGGTCGCCGTGACGGCCGTGTGTCTATCGCCGACGAGGTGCTCAACAACAACGTGCCATTCCCGACCGACGAGGTCGCGGAGCTTGTGGCCAGCTTCAAGCGCAAGGGGCTCTCCGCAGACGACATGGTCACGCTCTCCGGCGCACACACCATCGGTCGATCCCACTGCTCCTCCTTCACTCAGCGCATTCACAACTTCTCGGGTGAGGTCGGCCGGACCGACCCGTCCATCGACAGGTCCTACGCGGCGGAGCTGAAGCATCAATGCCCTCCGTCGACGGACAACCCTAGCGACCCCACAACGGTGCCGCTGGACCCCGTCACGCCGGGGGAGTTTGACAACCAGTACTTCAAGAACGTACTGGCACGCAAGGTGCCGCTCACCTCCGACCAGACACTACTCACCAGCCCCCGGACCGCCGGTATCGTCGCGTTCCACGCCGCCGTGGAGAAGGCGTGGCAGGCCAAGTTCGCTGCCGCCATGGTCAAGATGGGCAAGGTGGAGGTTCTCACCGGTGAAGAGGGGGAGATCAGGGAGAAGTGCTTTGTCGTCAACCACCACTAGTCCATCATTCCAAGTCATTCAAAGCATATAGCTAATTTAATATACTTGTGTGTCCGTCGATCGCAGATCATACTTGTAGTTTGTTCGTGTATGTAATTTGACTTTCCAAAGTGATTTCTTTGTTAGTTGTTTGTGTATGTCAAAAAGAGTTTTTCTTCCCCCGTCAATGTAAAGATGATGTTATGAGTTTTGACTAATGTGCATGCAAGCTCAAGGACAAACTAAAACGAAAGAGATCCACTCATAAACAATTCACATCGCTACAAACAAGGGCAAAACTTCTTGAAGAAAAACATAAACAATTCGTGTAGATCATCCAAACTAGCACGACCTTGGCCCCGGGCATCCCGCGCTATTAAAAAGACGAGGTAATATCACAGGTGGTGCTTAAACTTGCCACCGATGTTCACTTTAGTGCCTGAAGTTGAAAAATACACCGAACTGGTTTCAAAACTTGGCACGAGCGTGCAAATACAGTGCTAATCCTATTAATAGACGTGTTTTTACGCTGATGTGGCACCGTAGTTCGCTTAGCGTGCACAGACAACCTCGCCCTAGGAAAGAACTAGTATGCCATACGTTTTCTCGTTACTGTTAATGAAAACAGATCATTTTTCTTAGAATAATGAAAACATTTCCTATTTTTTTAGATAAGAAAGAAGAGACACGTACGTGGGTTTTAATCGGCTCAGCAGTGCAGCCCAGTTTGCGCATCTTAGTTTCATTTAGAAATTTGTAAAAAAGTTTGTAAATTATAATCACAGTAATAAAAATATTCACATATTTGTTTTAAACGTACCATATAAATAAAATGGTATTTCTGATTATAAAAATGGCTGTACAATTTAGAATTATATAAATATTTTCTATACTACAATTCATGAATATTATTTTAACTACATAAACCTTTTAATAGTTACATGTATATTTTTACAATTCATATTGTTTAAGAATTTTTCAACAATGTAAAATGTTCATAAATATCCAAAATTTAAAATTTCAGTTTATGAAAAATATTCACTACTGACTATGTTTTAATTATATTTTTTTTGAATATATGACATGATGAAAGTTATACACATGTTTCTCGCAAATAAAAGAAATTTATACACGTCTGAATATTAATAAAAATGTTTCTACCTATAACTTTTTTTTCATTTAAGCATAAGCCAAGCATGCATAATCTTTTGGAATTTACTCAAAAAATTAAGTTTTTTATAATTATTTTTGCATATACTAAACAATTTAGAAAATTTATTTACGAAAAGCTTTAACTATAAATCACATGTAAATTGCTGACTATTTTTTAAATTACATGAACATTTTAGTTATTTAATTTATATGTATTTATAAAAAATTTGAAGCACAAATATTTGTAATGTATTTTTATTACTGTGATTATAATATACAATTTTTTTTTACAAATTTCTAAATCAAACTAACATGCGCAAATTGGGCTGCACTGCAGCAGGCCATTAAAACCCACGAACGTGTTTCTATATCTAACAAAATAGGAAATGTTTTCATTATTCTAAAAAAAGATCTGTTTTCATTAACATGCACGAGAAAACGTATGGCGTACTGGCCAGTAGTTCCAGTTTGCTAGGGCGAGGTTGTCTGTGCATGCTAAGCGAACTACGGTGCCACGTCAGCGTAAAAACGTCTACTAATGGGATTAGCACTGTATTTGTACGCTCGTGCCAAGTTTTGAAACCAGTTCGGTGTATTTTTCAACTTCAGGCACTAAAGTGAACATCGGTGGCAAGTTTAAGCACCACCTGTGATATTACCTCTAAAAAGACTGTGTAAAGAATTAGTCTCAAAAGCATTTCTGTTTTGTTGAAAGAAGTATACACAGGTAGCATTCATTCCCACATCCCTTTACTTTTGGTTCTTAACAACTCTGATGTGTGTCTTAACAACTCTGATGGCGGTGTTGATGTGTTTTTTCGCCCATTTCAATCCGTATATAGTCTATATTAAAATATCCAAACATTTTGTGTTACTGAACGGAGGGAGTCACATTTTTTTCCATAAAATCCAAAAAGATCGAGTTCGACTATTTAACTAAAGTGCACATTCCTAGTTACTACCGCATCCAGTTTTAGGCTAAGTAACCTGTGATTCCGGATGGATGGGGTTTAAGAAGTATTCAAACAATTGATAATGAACAAGGAACGCCGTATGCTTTGTTACATGCATGTAGGAGTAGGGCAGATTCATGTGTGCTGCGTGCCAATGAAGCTATATAACAACACGCTTGATTGGTAGCTATATGCGAGTAAGCAAGACTAGTTTTGTTGCGGTTAGATAGATCAGTTCATGGAAGCTGCTATTAAAGCCACACGACGACGATCTAGTATCTGTTCTTGACTCGGTATAACACACGGCGGCGGCGCCATTTTTCCCAACTGCTACACGGTGTGATTGCATGCACAAACACCAGTCAGTCGGTCCGTCAACCCATCTCCATATCGGGCATAGCTAGCTCATTAATTTGCTTAAGAATCGCACAAGTAACCTTCATACAATGACACAATCTGTTACGCTAGTGATTGCCTTGCAGATGCAAATTTTGAGTAACATTAAGCAGATAGTGACAGTTCAGGCACATATTTGTAGGCGACCATGTATTTATGTTCCAAACGGAGACCCGGTCAGAGAGACATGATACTCTACTTTTTTACGTACAGCTTCATGGAGTACAAGGTATACTTCGCACTAACCGAGAGTATGGACATTTTTTCGTCCTCGGAATTGTTTATTATAGAAAGTATTGTTTGAGATCTCTTGAACCCCAGTTATGCTTACATACATCGACAAACAATTTGCATTCCCTTCTCTGTCGGTAATTTGTCATCCGACACGATGCGTTGCATTGCGTGATGCATGCCATCCTATACGGCTTTGGTCCGTTTATTAACATCACCGGATGTAACGCGGTTCATGGCTGCCAGAAGAGTGTCGTGTGTTTCACCTAATTTAAGGCGCCATGTCGCTCTACAGGCACGTCCAGGTTCTTTTGAAGACATAGGAATGTCAAGCATGCCCATGTAGACTAAACTTGGAGAAACATGTTGCTATAATCAGACGGTATTTTTGGCAATTACAGACACCTGTACTAGAGTTCTAAATCGTGTGCAATCTAATTTCAAGTTGTTGAAAGATTTATAATACTGTGTGTTCCGCTTGAGATATGTGAAGCTTGTGTGTGTTGCATGCATCACCGCAAGAGCAATTTGTAAGTTGCGTGAATTTGCAGTTAAGGTAAGTCGATTTCGTGAGAGAAGAGCAGGCGAGGCGGAGCTCTAAGGCCGAGTCAGGAACAAGCTGGAGTCGGGGGGGGGGGGGGGGGGGGGGGGGGCAGGACACTGCAGGAGGAATAGCTCAAGGAGGCCGATCCAAAAAATTGACTTACACAAAAGATATCAGGCGACTTACCAATTGTGGGTCCTATAATCCACCGGGTTTGTTAGTTCATAGACAAGTAAGCGATTTACTTTACTCCCTCCGTCCATATATATGTAGGGTCTAATATGTTTTTTGAGTGCCTTTAACTATTGATAAGATTGGAAGAAAGGATATATGCTTTTGTTCTCGTATCCTTATCCCTTGCAATCACGAGAACCTAGCAATAAGATTTTGTCCTTCCACTTCAATCATAGAGACATGGTGACAAGAATAGTTTTTTAGAGACCACTTGCGGCATTGCCTACCTCCACTACAACTCTCACATCGTTTCACTAGTTCTCTTGCTCCATCCATTCTCAGACGATCAGACCCATAAACAGTAGGAGTACTTGGCGGCAGCAATCTTCGACGATTGTTTTCACTATGCTTGTGATTTCGTTGCTACTGGTTTCGAGCATTGTAATAGAGAAGCAAATAAAGTTGCTCATGAGCTTGCTAGATTAGCTAGATTTTCTTTTACTTCTGATTAGTTTGAGGAATCTTTAAATGAAATTATAATACTCCTCACAAACGATGTACTACTATTTATTTCTAATGAATAAAGCTTGGTTTTTTTTAAAAAAAAAAACAGTATGAGTACTTGGCCATCCAAACCATAGCCGACTCTTCTCAGAAATGCAACGAGTAGAAGAGAAGCGGTCCAAGCCTTCAGACACAAATGATGGCAATAAGGTTTTTCGGACCATGCATCCTGAACCGTCTACCCCCACTACGCTGTCCTGCTCTACAACTGCATCCTACACGGCTACATCGATGAGCCACTGCTGACCTTGTTCACATACATACACAGGTCCATACACGAACCCTAGAAGTATTACCGTACTAAGTTAAAATTGAGGAGCATGTCTCTTATATTACTGTGAAGGAAAATTGGGTTCTGTGCTCTTGACTTTTTGCCATATTCATACAATTAACGTTTCTAGGATGTCATTTTCATTGGAATAAACTCGCATCTTCACTCCCATGTTACATGGGTGGTTTAAGAGTCATAACTACGGCAGTTACAAGTGTTAATAGTCACAAGTACGACAGTTACAGGTAACAGTAGCCATGACTATCCTTAAAGCCCGACTTAAGACTACTCGACCGTTGCAGTTCCCACGTCGCTCCTTTGCCTTCCTTGTCCAAGCACTAGTAGAAAAAGGGTCATCTGTCCCGGTTGGTAAGGGCCTTTTGTCCCGGTTTTTGTACCGGGACTAAAGGGTCGTTACTAATGCCCTAGCCCTTTAGTCCCGGTTCTTACACGAACCGAGACAGATGGGCCTCCACGTGGCCGGTGCGGCGAGCCCAGGCAGGAGGGCCTTTGGTCCCGGTTGGTGGCACTAACCGGGACCAATAGGCATCCATGCGTCATCATTTCAGGGGCTGGGGTTTTTGTTTTTTTTAAAGAGGGGGGGGGTTGGGGGTTTTGGGGGGTTAATTTAGGTGTTTCATATATTGTGTTAGCTAGCTAATTAATAGAGAGAAGTGTACTCTCTTATCTCCGTGCTTGGTCGACTCTGCGTACTATATACGTATAGAGAGGACTAGACACGCTAGCTAGTAAGAAAATGAAGGAAACAGAAGATCGTCATGAACATATGCATACAGAGAGAAGTGATATCGACCACCTCTCCTTCTCCGAGAGATTGGTCGAACAACAAGTTCTCGTATATCTATCCGACACTACTGGCTACATATATACAATAATTATCTCTTACAATATAATCTCCTAATTATATACGAAGTCAAGGTCCACATGGTATTCTCCGTCTTCAGCGATCACGTGGTCAAGGAAGAATGCCGCCAATTCCTCTTGAATTGCTCGCATACGATCTGGTGCTAGGAGTTCATCCCGCATCCGAAAGATCTAATTTGAAGAAGGGGGTCAATACATATATATATGAACAAATGAAACTCAACACAAATGATGGTAATAAAATAAAATTGTGAATATTATTGCTTACGCACTTCATATTGTTCGTCAGAGTAGCCCCGCTCACAGGTCGTGTGGCGGATGGACTCCCAAACGTAGTATCCACAGAAATCATTCCCTTGTTCCTGCCACAACCACTTTACAAGAAATAGAGGTCAATCAAACTGATAAGCAAGCATGCTAAATGGTATTGATGAAACTTGCGCTTGAATCACTAGGAGATGCGTGGAACATGCTACTATAGTACTTACTTTCGGATGTCTAAATTGCAGCTTCTTCGGCACTCCCGGAGCTTTTTTGGTGAATTTTATCCAAACCCTGCCGGATAAAGAAAATAATTACTTGATATCAGGAAATGAACAAAGTTGCTGATATGGTGGATAATGATCGATTTAACTTACTTCTCGAGCATTTGAGTCATGTCCGCATAGTCCTGTGGATCTTTTTGTCTCGAGTCTAAGACGGTTACTGCTCCCTGCTTAAGCTTAATCTCTAGGAGAATATAGTGGAAGCTGCGCACGCATGCATAAGTCATCAATTACATTACTATAACATGGACTAATAAGGGAAACCGAATATGCACAAGACAGTAACACTCACTTGAAGTTGTAAGGAAAGAGTATTATATCTTTGTTTTCATTTATTACCAACGATCGTAGCAAGTTGGCCTCGGTATTTTCGGCATGATATTTAACCTCAGTTGCATCTATGAGATTTGTGTTAATGAATCCAATATTACCGATTTGTCTTTTCTTCAATTCGGCGATCTTCAATCTGCATAATATAGTGAGGATAATTAGAGACTTAATGACAGAAGTAGTACTACTTACAGACAGTAGCAAGTGACCGTTGATTTATCGAGGGCCTTTTGATTGAAAAACTGGAAGAACTCCTCAAATGGAACATTCAACAGTTCAATTCCAACGAGGTCATGCTCCTCTTTAACTCTCAGTATCAAAGTATCCCTCCCCCCACACTCTCTGTAGGTTTTCATGTACCAATCATGTAATCTTCGCATCATCGTTGTTAGAGATCTTTCATCTTTGACGAGAGGCTTCCCGTAATGGTATTTGTGTTCGTCCACCTCCAAGAAATCATAATGTACATTGTCGGGCAGGTAATCTCCAAGATTGCTATAACCGGCCACCATCCTTGGATCATTAGCGACGATGTCGCTAGACACCTTGAGCGGGGGCCACGATTGGTTCGCTTGTTCGCCGAGCTGGGCAATTTTTTCCCAGCTCGTCGTTCTTTTAACCTTTGATCACTGACAGTACTTCCCGACCACTCCGCTTCGGCAAATGTCTTTCCAATAATGCGCTCATAATTGCCTTTCGGTGGAGACTTTGGTGGCTTTGTCAGGGCAGCCAGAGTGCGCTTCGCTTTCACCGGATCTACCTTCTCCTCCGGAGGTGGATGTTTCTTTGCTTTCACCCCTTCAAAGAAGTTCTTCACTTCGGCTCGCACGATCTTCGTGGTTTCCTCCTCGGTCCTCTCGTATGGTAACTTCTCTAGAGTCTTCAGAGAAGGACCGAATCTGTATTGCCTCCCGCCTCTGGCTGTACTGCTAGACGCCGGCAGAGCAGACCGAGCGGCTACGGCTGTCTTCTTTCCTTGCTTACGAGGCGGAGGAGAAGGACTACGACGCGCCGGAGCAGCCGGAGCGGCGGCAGGTCTCTTCCGCCCTTGCTGACGAGGCGGAGAAGGAGGAGGCTGGCTGCTCCGGCGCAGGCGGAGAAGGAGGCGGAGTGCCGCCACGCGCCAGAGAAGGAGGCTGAGTGCCCTGATCACTCGCCGGAGGAGGAGGCGGAGGACGAGGCGGAGTGCCACCACGCGCCAGAGAAGGAGGCTGAGTGCCCTGATCACTCGCCGGAGGAGGAGGCGGAGTGCCCTTACTCGCCGGAGGCGTCCAGTTCGGAAGGTTGATGAGCTCCTTCTGCCATAGGCATGGAGTCTTCAGAGCAGAACCCAGCCGAGTCTCCCCTTCACCGGTAGGGTGGTCAAGCTGGAGGTCCTCAAATCCCTCCGTTATTTCGTCCACCGTCACCCTAGCATATCCTTCTAGAATCGGACGACAGTGAAAAGTTGCGCCGGGTTCAGGAGGTCAAACAGAGCCGACAGCCGCCTTGACTTTGAAGTTCTCCCATCGTGTCATAAGGTGGCAATGTTGAGACTCTGTGATAGCATCCACGGGGTAGCTAGCAGGAGCCGTCAAGACATGCTCCGGCTGAAGCAGCTCGGTGGAAGCCACGCTGCTTCTCCGCTGAGATGGCGGGGTAGCTTCGGGGTAGTTTCGGCAGGTCGATTGCTGCGAGCTACGTCTCGTTCCTCTAGCGCTTGAAACCTTTCGTGCAGCTTCTGAATTTGGGTCTGCTCCACTTTTTTCCTCCTCTCCTGGCATTTGTAACCGCGTGCGTACGGAAAACCAGCCTTCCACGGAACGGAGCCTGGCGTGCCTCGTGTCCGTCCAGGGTGCTCAGGATTCCCGAGGGTCATTGTGAGCTCATCGTTCTCTCTGTCTGGAACGAACGTCCCTTGGTGCGCTGCATCGATATAGTGCTGAAGCCTCTTGACTGGTATTCTCATTTGCTCGTCCGTCCAAACGCACTTCCCTGATACAGGGTCCAAGGTTCCGCCAGCCCCGAAGAACCAAGTCCGGCAACGGTCTGGCCAGTTCATTGTCTCTGGTTCGATCCCTTTATCAAGCAGATCATTCTCAGCCTTGGCCCACTTAGGTCGGGCTTTGAGGTAGCCACCTGACCCCGTGCGATGGTGAAGCTTCTTCTTCGCAACATTTTTCTTGTTTGTCGCTGACAACTTCTTTTCCGATGTCTTGTCAGCCACAAATGCGGGCCAATGATCTCTGATCTTCTCATATTTGCCGATGAATTCTGGTGTCTCTTCTTTGTCGACAAACGTTTTCAGCTCATTCTTCCACCTCCTGAATAGGTCTGCCATCTTCTTAAGAGCATGAGACTTGATTAATTGCTCTTTAACTGGCTTCTCCGGATCCTCCTCTGGCGGTAGGGTGAAATTTGCCTTCAGCTCAGTCCAAAGGTCATCTTTCTGTATATCATTGACATAAGACACCTCAGGGTCTTCCTTCTTAGGCTTATACCATTGGTGGATGCTGATCGGGATCTTGTCCCTAACAAGAACCCCGCACTGAGCAGCAAATGCTTCCTTCGTCCGAATGGGTTCAATTGGTTGGCCGTCGCGCGCGATTGCTGTGATCTCAAACCTTTCATCCGAGCGCAACTTTCTCTTCGGGCCTCGTCTCTTTACCGAAGTTGTGCTCGATTCGGAGGGCTAGAAAACAGAAGAAAGACGAGAGTTAATTAATATGTGTACATACCAAAACAATGAATGCATCAATTAGCTAGTCAGCACGGGCTTAACTAATATATTTACCCGGCCGGACTCTGTTCGGTCACCGGAGCCGTCACCACGGGCTCCTTCTTGCACCAGCATTGGGTCACCGGAGCCATCATAATCATGTCTTTCCTCCTCCACTCTTCGATCACTGTAGCCTGCTTCTTCACCATGTTCTTCCAGACCATCATTGTCGTTAAGATACGACAAGACATCACCTCCGACTAAGATTATGTCCCCCAACACCTCTTCTGCTTCCTCATCTCGTCCGTGCTCCATTGTTTCTGCAAATATTACAACATGGCAATTATTACACAAACATGACAGCAAGTGGATATATTAGTGCAAACGTAGACCTAGCTTATTCCGGGTTTGGGGTGACCTCGGCAACGCTTCAAGGGTAGGGGCGCGGCGGGAGGGGGTAGGAGACCGACATTGTTTTTTTCTAGGGTTTGGGTGTCCTCGAGAGTTTTGGTCGAGCGAGAGGGCCGGGGGGGTGCTCCCGTGGTATAAATTATCACAGTCGAAGTTATCCGGGAGGGGGTTATATCGACAACGACGACATACATACATGGGAAAATAATGTTATCGGGGAGGGGGTAGGTCGAACCCCCCCCCCCCTCATGTTGAAGTTATCGGGACACGGGATATATCGACAACGACATATCCGATAAAAAATAAGAAGACGAAGAAGAAATAAAAAGAGGAGAAGATATTAATAGAGGAGAAGGTTGAAGAAAAAAAAGAAGAAAAAAAAGAGGAGAAGAAGAAAGGAATAGAGGAGAAGAAGAGAAAATAGCATATTCTATTTTCTCTTCTTCTCCTCTATTTATTCTATTTTCTCTTCTTCTCCTCTATTCCTTTCTTCTTCTCCCCTTCTTTTTCTTCTTTTTTCTTCTTCTTATTTTCCTTTTTCCTCTCCTTCTTTTTCTTCTTCTTCATTATCTTCCTAGCTAGATATATAATACTTTTCTAAAAATGTAACTTTTGCATATATAAAATTTTTTCTTCTTCTTCCTTCTTCCTTATCTTCCTTCTTTTCCTAAATATATAAAACTTTTCTAAAAATGAAACTAACCTAAAATGTACCCAAATGTACTAAAAATCTAACTTTTATATGCACAGAGAACATACATACATATATACATTTTTATAAAAATGCAAAAAACAAATCATCATATATATGAACAGAGAGGAAGGCCGGCGGCCGGACCGAACGTGGCGGCGGCGTGTGGTCGGGGCAGGCCGGGGGTGTGGGGCGGCGTCGGGGCAGGGGCTCGGGCCGGGGCGGCGCGTCTGGGCAGGGGCGCGCGGGCCGGGGTGGCGCGTTGGGGCAGGGACACGGGCCGGGGCGGCGCTTCGGGGCAGGGCAACGGCGCGGGGCGACGGCGACGAGGAGTGGGCGATGACGAGGAGCGGGCGGCGGGGCGGCGACGGCGAGCACGGGCAGCCTGGCGGCGTCGGCGAGCACGGGCAGCAAGGGCGCGGGGCGGCGACGGCGAGCACGGGCAGCCTGGCGGCGTCGATGAGTTCGGCGTCGTCGGGGGGCAAATGTTCGATGGAACTGGAAAATTTACAAGTCCTGCTTATATACAGAGCATTGGTACCGGTTCATGGCAGCAACCGAGACCAATGCCCCTTTTAGTCTCGGTTGGTGCCACCAACCGGGACCAAAGGCCGCCGCCCAGTTGGTGGCACCAACCAGGACTAAAGGGGGGGCATTGGTATCGGTTAGTGCCACCAACCGGTACCAATGCACCCCTTTAGTCCCGGTTGGTGCCACCAACCGGGACCAAAGGCCTTGTGCTGCTGCGCCCGCGTCGAAAGTTTAGTCCCACCTCGCTAGTTGAGAGGGGCGCGCAGTGGTTTATAAGCCCCACTGCCGCTCCCCTCTCGAGCTCCTCTCCATTGCAGGCTTACGGGCCTAATTGTCACTGCTATGCCTGATGGGCCTACTGGGCCTTCTGCGGGCCTGAATCCTAGCCCATCGATGGGTTTCTAGTCATATTCAGGCCGTGGTGGCCCAGTAGGTGGCATATTTTTTATTTTTTGCCTGTTTTTTTGTTTTCTTTTTTGCTTTATTTATTTTGTTTTGTTTCTACTTACAACAAAAAAATTATTTATTTTATTTTATTTTATTTCTAATTACTTATTTATTTTACTTTATGATAATTCTTTTTTGCTATTAAAGTTTCTAACAAAAAAAGTTCTTTATGAAAATTCTTTTTGCTTTCAATGATTTTGAACAGAAAATACTTCGATAATTTTAGTTGCATCAATTTTATATAATTTTAGTTTCAATAATGCTAGAGGTTGCTTATAATGTTTTGAACATAAAATACTTTGATAATTTTAGTTTCATAAATTTTATTTATGTTGTTAAAGTTTATTTTATTTTGTTTGTACTTATATATTTTATTAAAGTTTATATTATTTTGTTTCTAATTACTTATTTATTTTATTTGTTATTTTTCATGCATTTTACTGATTATTTTGAGCTATAAGACTCTAAAATTGAAAAATATTTCAAATGAACTCTGAACAGGTTGAAAGTTGGCATGGTATCATCATTTCATCCACATAGCATGTGCAAGAAAGTTGAGAGGGTTACGGCAAAAACTGGATGCACTTCGTGTACAAAACGGACAATCTCTTTTGAAGTATCAGGATTTCATACGGAAACTCGTCTGTTACAAAGGGATTTTATTTTTTTAAACTTATTTGAACTCCTGACTTTTTGTGTGTTCAAAATGCACCATTCAAAGCCACATCATCAATTTTCAACCCTTTCTGACTTCATTTCTTATTTTTCATGCATTTATTGATTATTTTGAGCTATAAGACCCTGAAATTGAAAAGCATTTCAAATGAACTCTGAAAAGGTTGAAAGTTGGCATGGTATCATCATTTCATCCACATAGCATGTGCAATAAAGTTGAGAGGGTTACGGAAAAAAATGGATGCACTTCGTGTACAAAACGGACAATGGTATCATACTCGTCTGTTACAAAGTTGGCATGGTATCATCATAATAGTTGCAGGAGTAAGTCTTCACTTTTTCTTCGCTCGTGTCATTTGCTTATTGCGCCGTAACCATGGATAATCTTCATCGTTTATCAAGATGCTTGGGTCAGCCTTGGCTTTGAAGGAAGGAATTTCATGAAACTTTTCATAATCTTCAGACATGTCTGTCTTGCCCTCCACTCCCACGATGTCCCTTTTTCCTGAAAAAACTATGTGGCGCTTTGGCTCATCGTATGATGTATTCGCTTCCTTATCTTTTCTTTTTCTCGGTTTGGTAGACATGTCCTTCACATAGATAACCCGTGCCACATCATTGGCTAGGACGAACGGTTCGTTAGTGTACCCAAGATTTTTCAGATCCACTGTTGCCATTCCGTACTGTGGGTCTACCTGTACCCCGCCTCCTGACAGATTGACCCATTTGCACTTAAACAAAGGGACCTTAAAATCATGTCCGTAGTCAAGTTCCCATATGTCCACTATGTAACCATAATATGTGTCCTCTCCCCTCTCGGTTGCTGCATCAAAGCGGACACCGCTATTTTGGTTGGTGCTCTTTTGATCTTGGGCGATCGTGTAAAATGTATTCCCATTTATCTCGTATCCTTTGTAAGTCAATACAGTCAAAGATGGTCCCCTGGACAACGAGTACAGCTCATCACAAACAGTGTTGTCACCTCTGAGACGTGTTTCCAACCAACTGCTGAAAGTCCTGATGTGTTCACATGTAATCCAGTCGTCGCACTGCTCCAGGTGTTTAGAGCGCAGACTGTTCTTGTGTTCATCGACATACGGGGTCACCAAGGTAGAGTTCTGTAGAACTGTGTAGTGTGTTTGAGACCAAGAATGCCCGTCCCTGCATATTGTTGAGTCCGCTCCTAGCGTGCCTTTTCCAGTCAGTCTCCCCTCATACCGCGATTTAGGGAGACCTATCTTCTTAAGGCCAAGAATGAAGTCAACACAAAACCCAATGACATCCTCTATTTGATGTCCCATGGAGATGCTTCCTTCTGGCCTAGCGCGGTTACGGACATATTTCTTTAGGACTCCCATGAACCTCTCAAAGGGGAACATATTGTGTAGAAATACGGGCCCCAGAATGACAATCTCGTCGACTAGATGAACTAGGACGTGTGTCATGATATTGAAGAAGGATGGTGGGAACACAAGCTCGAAACTGATAAGACATTGCGCCACATCACTCCTTAGCCTTGGTATGATTTCTGGATCGATCACCTTCTGAGAGATTGCATTGAGGAATGCACATAGCTTCACAATGGCTAATCGGACGTTTTCCGGTAGAAGCCCCCTCAATGCAACCGGAAGCAGTTGCGTCATAATCACGTGGCAGTCATGAGACTTTAGGTTCTGGAACTTTTTCTCTGACATATTTATTATTCCCTTTATATTCGACGAGAAGCCAGTCGGGACCTTCATACTGAGCAGGCATTCAAACAAGATTTCTTTCTCTTCTTTCGTAAGAGCGTAGCTGGCAGGACCTTCATACTGCATCGGAGCCATGCCGTCTTTTTCGTGCAAACGTTGCAGGTCCTCCCGTGCCTCAGGTGTATCTTTTGTCTTCCCATACACGCCCAAGAAGCCTAGCAGGTTCACGCAAAGGTTCTTCGTCACGTGCATCACGTTGATTGAAGAGCGGACCTCTAGGTCTTTCCAGTAGGGTAGGTCCCAAAATATAGATTTCTTCTTCCACATGGGTGCGTGTCCCTCAGCGTCATTCGGAACAGCTAGTCCGCCGGGACCCTTTCCAAAGATTACGTGTAAATCATTTACCATAGCAAGTACGTGATCACCGGTACGCATGGCGGGCTTTTTCCGGTGATCTGCCCCGCCTTTGAAATGCTTGCCTTTCTTTCGACATTGATGGTTGGTCAGAAGAAATCGACGATGTCCCAGGTACACATTCTTCCTGAACAGACGTTTCAACCGTGGTATTATAGGAGCATACCACATCACCTTCGCAGGAACCCTCTTGCTGGGGGGCTGGCCGTCAACATCACCAGGGTCATCTCGTCTGATCTTATACCGCAATGCACCGCATACCGGGCATGCGTTCAGATCCTTGTACGCACCGCGGTAGAGGATGCAGTCATTAGGGCATGCATGTATCTTCTGCACCTCCAATCCTAGAGGGCATACGACCTTCTTTGCTGCGTATGTACTGTCGGGCAATTCGTTATCCTTTGGAAGCTTCTTCTTCAATATTTTCAATAGCTTCTCAAATCCTTTGTCAGGCACAGCATTCTCTGCCTTCCACTGCAGCAATTCCAGTACGGTACCGAGCTTTGTGTTGCCATCTTCGCAATTGGGGTACAACCCTTTTTTGTGATCCTCTAACATGCGATCGAACTTTAGCTTCTCCTTTTGACTTTCGCATTGCGTCCTTGCATCAACAATGACCCGACGGAGATCATTATCATCGGGCACTGGTTCCTCTTGATCTTCAGCAGCTTCCCCCGTTGCAGCATCATTGGGCACATCGTCTGGTTCCTCTTGATCTTCAGCAGCTTCCCCCGTTGCAGCATCACCGTATTCAGGGGGCACATAGTTGTCATCGTCCTCTTCTTCTTCGCCGTCTTCCATCATAACCCATATTTCTCCATGCCTCGTCCAAACATTATAGTGTGGCATGAAACCCTTGTAAAGCAGGTGGGCGTGAAGGATTTTTCGGTCAGAGTAAGACTTCGTATTCCCACATTTAGGGCATGGACAACACATAAAACCATTCTGCTTGGTTGCCTCAGCCACTTCGAGAAAATCATGCACGCCCTTAATGTACTCAGAGGTGTGTCTGTCACCGTACATCCATTGCCGGTTCATCCGCGTGCATTATTTATAATTAAGTGTGTGAAAAACCATTACAGAACATCATGAATAGATAATTAAGTGACCAAATTAATAGAATTTCATCATCACATTAAAACCAAAGTCCATACACTCATCTAACAATATATAGCTCTCCAGAGCATCTAATTAATTAAACCATACATTGAAACTATGTAAAACATTTCAATGCGAAAACAAATGCGATCATAATCGCAACCAAGGTAACAATTGATCCAACGGCATAATGATACCAAGTCTTGGTATGAATGGCATATTTTCTAATCTTTCTAATCTTCAAGCGCATTGCATCCATCTTAATCTTGTGATCATAGACGACATCCACAACATGCAACTCCAATATCATCTTCTCCTCCTCAATTTTTTTTATTTTTTCCTTCAAGAAATTGTTTTCTTCTTCAACTAAATTTAACCTCTCGACAATAGGGTCGGTTGGAATTTCCGGTTCACATACCTCCTAGATAAATAAAATCTATGTCACGTTGGTCGGCATAATTTTCATAAACAATAAATGAACCAATAGTTATAAAGATAATATATACCACATCCGAATCATAGACAGGACGAGGGCCGACGGGGGCGGATACCAAAACTATCGCACTATATAATAACAAGCAATAAAATAGTAAGAAAATTAGACAAGTATCTATCTAAAATAAGAATTTTTTCTTTCACAAAGAAGATAAGAACAAGAGGCTCACCACAGTGGTGCCGGCGACGAGATTGGCGCAGGCGATCGACGGCGGTGAAGACGGGAATGGGACGTGACATGGCCGCTAAACCTAGACAAATCTCGAGGAAAATGGAGCTTTGAGGTCGAGCTTCGAGAGGAGAAAGCTTAACTAGTGTGGCTCGGGCATTTCATCGAACCTCATGTGCATAGGAGGTGAGTTAGAGAACCACAAAGCCCTCCCCTCGCCGGCCAGAGAAAAACAGAGCACTGGAGTGCTCTGCTCGCGGGCGAGGGGTATATATAGGCACCTCATTGGTCCCGGTTCGTGGCATGAACCGGGACTAAAGGGCAGCCTGTGGTCCTGGTTCAAGCCACCAACCGGGACCAATGGTGGTGGGCCAGGAGCGAGGCCCATTGGTCCCGGTTCGTCCCACCAACCGGGACCAAAGGGGCCAGACGAATCGGGACCAATGCCCCACGAGGCCCGGCAGGCCCCTGGCCTCACGAACCGGGACTAGTGCCCCCATTGGTCCCGGTTCTGAACTGAACCGGGACTAATGGGCTGACCCGGCCTGAACCAAAGCCCTCTTTTCTACTAGTGAAGTGATGGTGGCTGGGCAGACCAGAGGGAAGACGTCCGTGTGTCGTCATAGAACACATGTTTAAAGGATGAAAAGAAAAGTAAAAGGTATTTGTTTTAAAGTCGTCGACCGTTACCGTGCCATGCGTCCAAAGTCCTCAGTCTAAGTCGCGTATATTCCACGAGAGCGCATCAATATTGCCGGTAAATACTGTATATATTTGCATGTCGGCGGAGATGCGCCGGAGCTAGAGATCATATTAGATTTGCATGCATAGTTGCATATACACTCGTACCTTCCTCAGAATTTACAACCCGGAGCAAAGACATTTTCTTCGGTGTAGGAATTGTTCTCGTCATCGGGATAGATAAGCTTACTGAACCCTCGGTCGAACTTATAAACTTATGTAGAGCGATAACGTATTATTCTCATCCTCGCCTGACTTCATATATTCTCACTCCGTTCACAAATATAAGATGTTCTAACTTTTCCTAAATCAGGTGTATAGAGACACGTGTTAATGTCTTTATCGAAAAAGACACGTGTTAATGTGTTTGTTCACCCATTTCAGTTTGCATATAGTTTATATTAAAATATCCAAACATTTTGCATTAATGAACGGGGGAGCTACATTTTTTTCCCATATAATCCAAAAAGGATCGAGTTCGACTATCAAACTAAAGTGCACATTCCTAGTTACTACCGCATCCAGTTTTAGGCTTAGTAACCTGTGATTTCGGATGGATGGGATTTAAGAAATATTCAAACAATTGAGAATGAACAAGAAACACCGTATGCTTTGTTACATGCGTGTACGAAGTAGGGCAGATTCATGTGTGCAGCGTGCCCATGAAGCTATATAATAACACGCTTGATTAGTAGCTATACGAGTAGGAGTAAGCAAGACTAGTTTTGCTGCGGTTAGGTGGATCAGTTCATGGAAGCAGCTACTAAAGCCACACGACGACGATCTAGTATTTGTTCTTGACTCGGTGTAACACGCGGCGGCGGCACCATTTTTCCCAACTGCTACACGGTGTGATTGCATGCACAAACACCAGCCAGTCGGTCCGTCAACCCGTCTCCATATCGACCAATTATATATGATCACCCATTTCCATCTCGAGCATAGCTAGCTCATTAATTTGCTTAAGTATCGCACAAGTAACATTTTTTTTCTCGAATACGCACGAGTGTGCGTATCATATATTATAGAAGGAAAGGGTAAAAACCCTCCACACATGAAGATACAAAGTTATTTACAGGTAGCCCTCGGCCACCCCACCCGACTAGCTAGCGGATTACTCGCTACTCTCCCACAATGCAAGGCCCAACATGAACCCCTTAACTTCCCCTCGTAGTAGTCCTGCCTGCTTCCATGCCCTTGCTTCGCTATCGATGCACTTGAGCACCTTTTGTGTGGATGGCGCCTCCCCGTCGAAGATCACTGCATTCCGATGGATCCACAGCTCCCATAGGACCAAGATAGATATTGTCCTAGCCAATTTTCGGTGTTGCCCAATTTCGTCCTGCCTGATGCACCACTCCGGAAGTGACTCTGTCGCCGTTGGAGCCCTGTCCGGTTGTCCCAAGGCCAGGCACACCTTGCTCCAAACCTCTCGAGCGAAGACACATCTGATCATGATGTGTGCGATGGTCTCATCATGCTGTCCACAGAATGGACACGAGCTTTGGTGAAGGAGGCCCCTCCTAGCAAGGCGGTCGGAGGTCCAGCATCTATTTTTCATGGCCAGCCAAACGAAGAACCGATCCTGTAAGGGCGCCCGTGACACCCACGTGAACTCCGCCGTTGGTGCAATCTCAAGTCCCGCAAACTTGGCCGCGTATGCCGATCGCGCCGAGAACATGCCGTCCTTCTCCCACGCCCAAAGAATCTTGTCCGGCGCATCCTCACGGAGGGCCACACCCTCCGCTCGCTGCCATAGTCCCAGGTACTGTCTGAGCATGTCGGCCGTAAGCTCAGGCCCAAAGTCCGCCGCCCATGAATGATTTGTGAGTGCTTCTGCTACTGTTCGTGAGGATCTCGCTTGTCGCGATACCTTGGAGTAAAGCATGGGTGCCAGGTCCTGGACTCTGTAGCCATCAATCCACTTGTCTTCCCAAAAACGTATGTCTTGCCCATGCCCCACTGAAGCTGTTGTCGCCGCGCGAAAGAGCGCTCTGGACTCCGCTGGGATTGCGATTTGGAAATCTGCCCATGGTCTTGTATGATCCGTACGTTGTAGCCACGGCCATCTGGCCATCATCGCGATGTTCAACCACCTCAAATTTGGTATGCCGAGTCCTCCGGCCCACCTAGGGCGGCAAACCAAATCCCACGCCACGGCGCAATTGCCACCGCGCGCATCCATCTTACCACACCAGAGGAAACCACGACAAATCTTCGTCAGGGCGGTGAGGGTCTTCGGAGGTATGTTCATGGCGAGCATGGCATGAATTGGGATTGCACATAGTACGGAGAGAATGAGGATGAGCCGTCCACTTTTTGGTAGGGTAGCGGCCTTCCAGTTGGGCAGGCGGTTAGCGAACTTCTCCACCAAGTATTGGAACTGTGCCGGAGTGGCCTTTCTGATTGAGAGCGGTAGGCCAAGGTACTTGCAAGGGAAAGATGCCTTTGTGCAGTCTAAGGATGTGCAAACTGCATCCAGCTCCTGCGCTGAGCATCGGATGGATAGTGCCGCACTCTTAGCAAGGTTCACCACTAGGCCCGAGGCAGCCCTAAACAGCTCCAAGATCTCTCTACAAGCTCGGATTTCCTGAGCCAAGGGCTTGAAAAACAACATGACATCGTCGGCAAACATGGACAATCGCTGGTGCACTCCATTTGTAGCTAGGGGGCGAAGATGCCCTGTTCCGTGGCTTTGCTGAACAAGGCTTGTAGAGGCTCCATACAGAGGATGAAAAGCATGGGGGAAATCGGATCTCCTTGTCTTAGCCCACATGCGTTATATATCGTCTCCCCTGGCACACTATTCACCGCAATCTTCGTCGTCGAGGTGGCAAGCAGTCCACATATCCACTCGGTCCATCTCCTCCCAAAACCAAGCCGTGCCATTACTTCCAGGAGGAAGGGCCACTTTACCGTATCAAAAGCCTTGGATATATCAAGTTTGAGTAGGACCGTTGGGTTTCTGAGCACATGGAGTCTCCTTGCCGTACACTGAACAAGCATGAAGTTGTCATGCAGAGTACGGCCCCGCACGAAGGCACTTTGATGGTTACCCACCAAGAACGGCAGCTCGTCCGCAAGTCTTGACGCCAGGATCTTGTCGAATATCTTGATGGCCCCATGAACTAGGCTGACTGGCCTAAAGTCCTTAAGATCAACTGCTCCCTCTTTCTTCGGCAAAAGAGTGACCACTGCCCTGTTGATGGCCGCCAGTCCTCGCATATCTCCACCGAAAAATTGATCCAAAGCGCGCATGAAGTCCACCTTGATGATCTGCCAACAGGTTGCGTAAAACCTTCCTGTGAAACCATCCGGGCCCGGTGCTTTGTCCAATGGCATGGACTTGATGATCTTCTCCACTTCTTCCGGTAAGAAAGGCATTTCTAGATTTGACAAGTCCCTGGTTGGGAGGTTTAGCTGGTCCAAGTCGATCGTGTGCGCCCGCTGGTGGGGCGATCCAAAGATACTAGCATAGTGCGCATCCACCACTCTTGCAATGTTCTCTTGGCCTGTAACGATCTCCTCGTTATGTCGCAAGGTGAGAATGGCATTCTTGCGCTGCCGATGACATGCGTGACGATGAAAAAACCGAGTGTTGGTGTCCCCTTCCTTGAGTTTGAGCATGCGAGACCGCTGTTGGGCGATCGTTCTTTCTAGTGAGCTCAGCCCTAGCAGCTTCCGCTTTAGGACTTTCCGTAGCCCATGCTCATGATCCATAAGGATGCGGTTTTCCGCTGCCCCATCCAGCCTGAATATGATCTCATGCGCGATGATGATTTGCATTTTGATATTTCCAATCCACCGCTCGCTCCACCGTTGCAGCTGTTTGGCAGTGGCGCGGAGCTTACTGTCTAACACTTTGAATGGATTGCCAGACGACGGGACCGAGTGCCAAGCTTCTTCCACAACATCCAAGAACCCCTCCGCTTTCGGCCAGAACGCTTCGAACCGGAACCGCCTGCCCATGTGGAACGCAACATCCAAGTCAAGAAGGAGTGGGCAATGGTCAGAAACTGCGGATCCCAGTGCCGTAAGTAGGCAGGACTGATGCAAGTCTTCCCAAGAATTTGTAGTGAAAACGTGGTCGATTTTCTCCATGGTTGGCAGCCTTCTTTCGTTGCTCCACGTGTACCGTCTCCCGAGCAAATACATCTCCTTGAGCTCAAGCCTGTTTAACCTTGTTCTAAAACGTGTGATCATCCGACGGTTGACTACCTCATTACTCTTATCTTCAGGGTTTGTGAGCAGGTTGAAATCACCCACAATCGCCCACGGCCCAGCATGTAGGTCTCGAATCTCCTCAAGCTCAGCCAGGAACTCCACTTTGTCGGCATCACTCTGCGGCCCGTATACCCCTGTGAGCCACCACACCGGGGCCCCGTGCAGCTGTACCAAGGCTGTCAGGGTGTTAGTAGTAGTGTGCGGGTTTGACAACATGACAACTGTATGATCCCACGCAATGTGGATGCCGCCCCGCGTGCCCACTGCTGGTAAGTAGTAGTAATGCTCGAATTTATTGCCAAGGCATTGCCTGATGAGGTCTAGAGATACATTTTCCACTTTTGTTTCTTAGAAGCACACAATGCTAGGGTTAGCCGACACGACTACATGGAAGATGGCACTCCTCCGCGCCGGCGAGTTAAGTCCACGCACATTCCACACCAACATCTTTGGTGGTTGTGTTGCCATAGACAAGGCCCGCAAGTCCACGCTAGCTCAACCGGTGCGTCACTCCCCCTCGGCCACATCCGCGGCCGGCAGGATGGATGGGTCCCAGCCAAACAAGGCTAGAATGGCCGCCACTTGGCCCTCCGTCAAAGGACGTGAGAAGAGCTCCGCATATGCTTCTAGCGACTCATCGCTAATGATTTCCGTCTCATTGGCCAGGCACAACTTCCGAATTATGACTTGTTGCTGCTTGGAAGCCTTGGATCCCCTGGCTGGCCCCCTTGCTAGGCGTGCGCTCCTGCGAGGTGTGATGCTAGGAATCGCCCTTTTCTGTCGTGGCCTTCGCTTTGTTGGTGGTGGTGCTCTGCTCTCTGGCTGAGGAAGGACAGGGGAGAGAGAGCGCCGGACGCTTGCACAGAGCAGGTCCAGATGCGTGGCCTGGGGTTCATTCCTTTCCTCTGCCTGATCCTGCTGGGTCGCAGGGTCCAACTGGGGCGGGGTGTCATGCGGGGAACCAGGCGAGAGGCTCACACAGACCCATTCCTGTGATTGCATGCGAGCCCCTGCGTCTACATAAACGTCACCATCCATTTGCATGGCCACAGGGGTCCACCGAGCCGAGGCGAGCGGTGTGGTTGGCGGGCTGGGGGAATCCCATGCAGCGGCCCCACTGACTATGTCCCCATTTTCTAACAAGCCATCCTCCTTGGTTCCACCACCATCCTCGTCCGTTAGCGCCGGGGTCGAAGAAATTTTGGTCCCACCCTGATCCTCATCCACATGCACGGGAGTGCTAATCTCGTCCAAAATCGGCACCAACCAATCGCCAAAACGGATCCTGTCGGTCCCCCTGGTCCCACTAGCGATCACCGCATCTGCAGCAGACCGGTCCTCCCCCTGGTCAAAAGTGTGCCGTGGCTGGGCGACCGAGCGGGGGGACACCAATCCCGAAACCGCAGGACGCCGCTGCTGTCTGGACGGCTGTCGGGACGCGCAAGACGACGCTGGCGATGTCGGGATCCCTCCTGGAAAAGCTGCACTTTGCTCCAAGGCCAGCTGGCTGCTCTGCACACAACTCCCCACGTTTCCTCCCGCGGCCGGTCCAGCGACCGATCCACCATCCACCCAAACGCTGGGCTCCACTCCTGCTGCGATGACAGCAACGCAGCTGGAACCCGGGTCCTCGCGCGCGAGGGGCCCATGGGCATCCGCTTGAACGCCACCGGAGGCAGCCCGTGTCGTCGGCGGCGGCCGAGCCGGGAACACAGCCGCCGAGCCCTGGATGGCCCTAGCCTGACTCCGCTGGCCGCCACTCCCGCCCAGCCTTGCAGCTCCACCCAGATCAACCTCTCTAAACCGGTCCAGGTCATGCATGTCTTCATCATCGTCGTCCGCCGGTGGTGGCGGCGGTGGCGGCTGCGATAGCGATCCCTCGGAGACCTGCACGGGGGTTTCTTCTTGTACGATATCGACGGGGTACCAAAGTGCATCCACTCCTGCATCTCGACGCCTAGGCTCTTCCAGCACCAGGATGCGGCGCGGCGGGATGCGCGCCGGGTCGTCGGTCCGGAACCAGACGCGGAAGCCGGCCATGTCATCGCGCCTGGCCGTAGAGCCGGCCACCTTAACCACCATGCCCAGGTCTCTCAGGATAGACTCGGCAGTGCGCAAAGTCCAGGCATTGGCCGGGACACCCAAGAGCCACAGTTGCACGAGGAACGGCATGACGATGGCCGTCGCCCGCTCCTGCCTGAGCCAGGGCCGCAGCGAGAGATTGAAGCGTGGCGCGCCGGCATGTCCTCTAGCCACCAACAAATCCCTAATGGCCTTAGACTTGCAGAGGACGAGGAAGTCCTGGGGATAGAACGATCGAATCAACATGTCAGCAGGGCCGAGGTCGAACTCCACATGTAGGGCATGAGCCGCGTCCGCCAGATCCACCGGTGGCCTAGGCTCCGCCACAGTGACCACGACCGCCCTTGTAAGCTCAGCTTCAAGGACGTCCACGTCTCCTCCACGCCGCATGAAGCAGCAGTCCACCACCTGGTCCATGTCCCGGCGCGGCGAGGCGGCCGGGTCGAAAGGCGCCGAGAAGCTTGGCCCCGCGACACTCCCCATCGAGCACTGGCCGGACGCAGCCTGATCAGGCGCCGAAGCCGCCACTTGCGCCCACGAACGCCCCAAGCGGACGGCACCGGGAGGCGGTGGTCCGGGCGGTGGGGGCGGCAGAACGGTGGCAGGGCGAGACGCGACCGCAGCCGACGGTGGCGGCGGATGGGGGCCGACCGGCGGACTCGGGCGCAGAGCGGGAGGCGGGCGGCGCTGGTCAATCGGGGAGGAGCTGCGCGGGCGCACGCACCCGCGCGCGATGTGCCCATCCCACCGCACCTCAGGCACCTGGTCGGATTGGGGCAGTCGACAGAGATGTGCCGCGTGTCCCCACAGTTATAGCAGCAACCGTACAAGGCCGGCGGGATGCGCGACCTCGGCGGCGGTCTAGCGGAGGGCAGGACGGCAGGCCCCCGCCCAGGTGGAGAGCGGCGCATCGGAGGGCGGCGCGGGTCTCCAGCAGAGCCTGGAGGGCTCGGCAGGAGGGGGGGCGCCAGCCAAGACACGGCCTTGGCGAGATTCTCACCCAGATGCAGACACCGGAGGACTCGGCAGGCGGGGTGCGCCTCCCTGGACGATGGGCCCGAAAGCCGTGCCCAGCACGTCGGGAACGACGTCGATGGAATGCATCGGTGGTCGCTGGGCCGGAGGGGGGAGGGAGAAGCAGAGTCCAACGACGCCGCCGAGAGGGAGACCCGGGAGGCCATGGGGGCTCACCGGGGGGGAGGAGGCGCCGGAGGGACGGAGGGTGGGCGCCGGGGCCGGAGTGGCCTCCGGCGCGGAGAGGGGAGGGTGGGCGCCGGGGCCGGAGTGGCCGTCGGCGCGAGGCGCGGAGCGAGCGGAGCGCGGAGCTAGCGGGGCAATCCTGTTTACGCACAAGTTACATTGTGTGAATGCACAAGTAACATTCACACAATGACACAATCTGTTACGCTAGTGATTGCGTTGCAGATGCAAATTTTTAGCAACATTAAGCAGATAGTGACAGTTCAGGCACGTTGTCCGCGACCATGTATTTATGTTCCAAACGGAGACCCAGTCAGAGAGACATGAGAGCATCTACAGCCCGCGCCTGGACGCGTCCGCGGGCACTGACCTGGCACCCCTTAGATGTTGCGCCACACATCCGCATAGCACAAATTCCGATACTCAAATCCATGTAATCCATGCACGTCGATCATATGATACAAACTGTTCGAATGCCCAAGTTCGAACAAAGTAAAGAAAATCACAGTTCAACAAACTGGACATGGAAAATGAAATCAATGTCCGAGCGTGACGGATGGCCTCGGATCACTGGCTGGGGGCGTCCTACTCCGCCTGCGTCCGGGCTTCCTGCTTCGGCTGCATCTGGGCTGCCTGTTCCGCGTGCATCTGGGCCGCAGCCGCCCTCGCCGCCTCATACTTTCTACGGTCATTGATCTCCATCTTCTTGTCCACAAGCCACTTCTTTGAATGCTCATCATAGAGGGTCACGTCCGCCAACAATGATCCTCGCATCTTCCGTGTCCCGTGCAAGTTGCAACCTCTCCTTCTCAAGCTCTGTGTCGCCAAATGTCTTGGCCTTCTTGAGCTCCCATTTGATCGTCGCTTGTTGCTTCTCCAACTCGATCTTCTCCCTCTCAATTTCCAACTTCTTCTCTGCCCTTTTCTGGTCCCACTGCATCATTTCCTTTTGCGCATCCAACATGAGCTTGTACCTCTCCTCCTTCTTGCTCTCCCTCACCGAAAAAATGCCCGTCCATGTTGACGACATTTTGGTACCCGCGGCATCACGGGCGGCACGTGCCTTCTTCCACTTGTTTCCCATGACTTGGCGGTTGTCCTTTGGCACGGCTTTTCCATTCTCCACGACAACATCGTCCTCTTCATCGTCCAACCCAATTGATTGGTTGGAGCTTCAACCATCATTCCTCTTCTTGCCAGACTTGAGGTCGGCCACAACTTGGTTCCACTTCAGCTTGCCATTTAATATGACCCAACAATGGCTAAAAGCAAATGGCTTCTTCAACTCGTGATACATAGTGGCCGCCACCGCCGTCTAGCAAACAACATATGTATGAGCACGAGAATGCAAACGCAAGAAGCATATGCAATGGACGACAAGATGAGGCAATTGAGCTTACGTGAGTTGCGACTCCCATCCCACTTTGAGGGCGTTTGGTCACTTGTGAGTAGTACCGACGTACTTGTTCACTTCCCCTTGAATGATCCCCCAATGATGTTGGAGAGATGCCACATTGCGAGTGGTCACGATAGGATGCAACTCCACATACTCAGATTGCTCGTGATACTCCTTCCAAATCTTCGTCCAATAGGTATTCCCCTTCTGCTCGGTGCCGCATATTGGATCCATCATTATGGCCAACCAAGCTTTGACCAACAAGATGTCCTCAAATCTTGACAATGCCGGACCTCTTGCCTTCGGCGTCTTGGTCTTCTTCTTCTTCTTGCTAGGATTAGGATCGGATGTTGTCCCAACTTCAAATGCAGTGGTGGCCTCCAATTCATACTCCATTTTGGTCGGATCTTCATTGTCATTGATCATGTTCGACACGAACGCCTCCTACATGACCATTGAGAAATGAACTTGTTGTCTATGCTAAAATATGATCACATAAGAGCAAAGAAAACGCACCGACTCTTGTTCGGTCATTCCGTCGAACATGTCGAGGGTAGCCCGGGCACTGCCGGAGCCCGTGCTCATCCGCGCCCGAACGAGCTGCTGCGAGTCACACACGTCGACCGCCGGCATCTGCGAGGCCGCAAAGCTCTCCGGAATGGCCTAGCCAGCGGTCGGATTATCGTCTGTCCCAACGGGGTCGGATAGAGTAATCCGCCTAGGTGCTCAGAGGGAAGGGGTGCGGGGATTCGGGCGCAGCGGAAGAGACAACTATTCCACCACATCTGAACCCCCCTGCGCCGCCGCCTCCCTCTCTTGCTGCCGGCGTCGCTGCAACTTGCGGGCGACGTTCTCCGCCTTGCAAGTCACCGCCTACGGACGAGGCGGACTGCGTCTCCGTCGCGGCGGTGTGGGTCGGGCTGGACAACATCTCCGGCGGTGGATCGGGACCGAGGGTGAGGATTGGGAGCAAGGGTGGAGGTAGGCGAGGGTCCGAGCGCGGGAATGGTTGGAGGGAGGCGGGAGAAGGAAGGGTTTGGTGGATTTGGTGCAATTTGGGGTGGGGTCGGGCTGCCGGGGCCGACGTGGCGGGCTGATAACCCACAAGTATAGGAGATCGCAACAGTTTTCGAGGGTAGAGTGTTCAACCCAAATTTATTGATTCGACACAAGTTTGAGGCAAAGAATATTCTCAAGTATTAGCAGCTGAGTTGTCAATTCAACCACACCTGAAAGACTTAATATTTGCAGCAAAGTATTTAGTAGCAAAGTAGTATGGAAGTAACGGTAACGGTGGCAAAAGTAACAGTAGCAGTTTTTGTAGTAATTGTAACAATGGCAACGGAAAATTAACTAAGCAAAGATCAATATGTGAAAAGCTCGTAGGCAATGGATCAATGATGGATAATTATGTCGGATGCGATTCCTCATGCAACAGTTATAACATAGGGTGACACAGAACTAGCTCCAGTTCATCAATGTAATGTAGGCATGTATTCCGAATATAGTCATACATGCTTATGGAAAAGAACTTGCATGGCATCTTTTGTCCTACCCTCCCATGGTAGCGGGGTCCTATTGGAAACTAAGGGATATTAGGGCCTCCTTTTAATAGAGTACCGGACCAAAGCATTAACACTTAGTGAATACATGAACTCCTCGAACTACGGTCATCACCGGGAGTGGTCCTGATTATTGTCACTTCAGGGTTGCCGGATCATAACACATAGTAGGTGACTATCGACTTGCAAGATAGGATCAAGAACTCACATATATTCATGAAAACATAATAGGTTCAGATCTGAAATCATGGCACTTGGGCCCTAATGACAAGCATTAAGCATAGCAAAGTCATAGCAACATCAATCTTAGAACATAATGGATACTAGGGATCAAACCCTAAAAAAACTAACACGATTACATTGTAAATCTCATCCAACCCATCACCGTCCAGCAAGCCTACGATGGGATTACTCACGCACGGCGGTGAGCATCATGAAATTGGTGATGGAGGATGGTTGATGATGACGACGGCGACGGATTCCCCTCTCCGGAGCCCCGAACGTACTCCAGATCAGCCCTCCCGAGAGAGATTAGGGCTTGGTGGCGGCTCCATATCGTAAAACGCGATGAATCCTTCTCTTTGATTTTTTTCTCCCCGAACGTGAATATATGGAGTCAGGGTTGAGGTCGGTGGAGTCCCAGGGGCCCACGAGGCAGGGGGCGCGCCCTGCACCCTCGTGGACAAGGTGTGGGCCCCCTCATGCCGATTCTTTCGCCAGTATTTTTTATTATTTCCAAAACGTATCTCCGTGGATTTTCAGGTCATTCCGAGAACTTTTATTTCTGCACAAAAATAACACCATGGCAATTCTGCTGAAAACAGCGTTAGTCCGGGTTAGTTCCATTCAAATCATGCAAGGTAGTCTAAAACAAGGGCAAAATTGTTTGGAAAAGTAGATACGTTGGAGACGTATCAACTCCCCAAGCTTAAACCTTTGCTTGTCCTCAACCAATTCAGTTAAAAACTGAAAGTGATAAAGAAAAACTTTTACAAACTCTGTTTGATCTTGTTGTTGCAAATATGTAAAGCCAGCATTCAAGTTTTCAACAAAGATTATGAACTAACCATATTCACAATAACATTTAGGTCTCATGTTTACTCATATCAATGGCATAATCAACTAGCGAGCAATAATAATAAATCTCAGATGACAACACTTTCTCAAAACAATCATAACATGATATAACAAGATGGTATCTCGCTAGCCCTTTCTGAGACCGCAAAACATAAATGCAGAGCACCTATGAAGATCAAGGACTGACTAGACATTGTAATTCATGGTAAAAGAGATCCAGTCACAGTCGTACTCAATGTAAATTAATAACAATGCATGCAAATGATAGCGGTGCTCTCCAACTGGTGCTTTTTAATAAGAGGGGATGATGACTCAACATAAAAGTAAATAGATAGGCCCTTCGCAGAGGGAAGTAGGGAATTTGCAGAGGTGCTAGAGCTCGAGTTTTGAAACAGAGATAAATAATATTTTGAGTGGCATACTTTCATTGTCAGCATAACAACCAAGATATCTCGATATCTTCCATGCTACACACATTATAGGCGGTTCCCAAATAGAATGGTAAAGTTTATACTCCCCCACCACCAACAAGCATCAATCCATGGCTTGCCCAAAATAACGGGTGCCTCCAACTAACAACGATCCTGGGAGAGTTTTGTTTGCAATTATTTTGATTTGATTTGAGCATGGGACTGGGCATCCCGGTTACCAGCCGTTTTCTCGTGAGTGATGAGCGGAGTCCACTCATCGTGAGAATAACCCACCTAGCATGGAAGATATAGACAGCCCTAGTTGATACATGAGCTATTCGAGCATACAAAGCAGAATTTCATTTGAAGGTTTAGAGTTTGGCACATACAAATTTACTTGGAACGACAGGTAAATACCGCATATAGGAAGGTATGGTGGACTGATATGGGATAACTTTGGGGTTTATGTAAGTGGATGCACAAGCAGTATTCCCGCTTAGTACAAGTGATGGCTAGAAAGAGACTGGGAAGCAACCAACTAGAGAGCGACAACAGTCATGAACATGCATTAAGATTAATCAACAATGAGTGCAAGCATGAGTAGGATATAAATCACCATGAACATAAATATCGTGGAGGCTATGTTGATTTTGTTTCAACTACATGCGTGAACATGTGCCAAGTCAAGCCACTCGAATCGTTCAAAGGAGGATACCACCCTATCATACCACATCACAGCTATTTTAATAGCATGTTGGCACGCAAGGTAAACCATTATAAACTCCTAGCAAATTAAGCATGGCATGAGCAACTATAATCTCTAATTGTCATTGCAAACATGTTTCATTCATAATAGGCTGAATCAGGAACGATGAACTAATCATATTTACAAAAACAAGATAGGTCGAGTTCATACCAGCTTCTCTCATCTCAATCAGTCCATCATATATCGTCATTATTGCCTTTCACTTGCACGGCCGAATGGTGTGGATAATAATAATAGTGCACGTGCATTGGACTAAGCTGGAATCTGCAAGCATTCAATACAAGGGAGAAGACAAGGTAATATGGGCTCTTGATTAAATCAACAATAATGCATATGGGAGCCACTCAACATTTTCATCATGGTCTTCTCCTCTCGACCCCCAAAGAAAAGAAATAAAACTATTTACAACTAATTTTTTTGTTTTTCTTAAGATTTTTCAAACACACAAGAAAAATACTTAGAAAAGAAAATAAACTAGCATGGATAGTACAATGGAAAAGTATGAGCACCGACAACTAGAATGAGTGTGTGAACATGAATGTAATGTCGGTGAGAAATACGTACTCCCCCAAGCTTAGGCTTTTGGCCTAAGTTGGTCTATGCCCACGGATCGAAGCTACTCTCTCCGGTGTACGGAGGAGTGTCCTCGGGGTGCCACTGGTTGGCGATCTCCTCCGGATCCCACTGATAAACAGACTGTCGATAAGGGTCAAGTGGTGGCTCAGGCTCTGGAACTTGTGTCAGCCTCCAGTATGCATAAATGTCCTCGGGCAAGATGAGGTACGTGCCTGAAAGTAGGTTAAACAAAGAGGGTGCATGCAAGATAATAGTCTCACAGTGAGTTTTATCAAATATCAAATTATACTTAAGCATCTTCTTATTATTTTTAACAATAAAGTCATGTGCTAACATACTCTTATAATCTAGAAAAACAGGGGCCAGCAACTTTTCCTCTTTCTCATAATGCCTAATAGGTATCTCAAAGTGTGCTGCAAAACGTGAAGCAAAGATGCCTCCGAAGATAGGGCCCTTTGTACGGTTCAGACTTAATCGTTTAGCAACAATAGCGCCTAAGCTGAAAGTAGTATCTCGAAGCAAAGCATGGTGCAAAATGACAAGATCAGGAGTACTAAGATTTCCACTGTTCCCGCGACCTATTAAGCATCTACTAGCAAATATCGCAAAGTAACGTAGAACAGGAAAATGTATACTAGTGATTCTTGCATCGGATACTTTCCTCGTTTCCCCTACAACAATTCTATCAATAAATTCCTCCACATTATTACGGTGTGGTTCCTCGATGCTGCCCACAAAGGGTATCTTGCAGACCCGATAGAAATCATGGAGTGACATCTCCTTAACCTCATCATATAAATGAAACTCCACTCAAGGTGGTGATTTCTTAGCATGGAAATAGAAATTTTGCACGAAAATATTAGTGAGTAGGAGATACTGTTCGCGCTGGTCGTGGAGGAAGTCGGTGAGGCCTGCATTCTCAGCTAAGTAATAAAAATCATCATAAATTGCAGCGGCTCTCAAGCACGCATCACAAGGCCATTCGCACAGCCGAACCTCCGCGGTGCGAGGAAGATTGTATTTGGGCTTTTTATTCTCCTCATTCTGCTTATCCTTCGAGCTTCGGCTCGAGGAGCCCCTCAAAAATCTCTTCATCATTTTCTTTCTCTGAAAAACTTCTGAAATTTTTAGTGACTCAAAATAAAAGTTAACAAAACTAAACAAGATTGATAGCAACTACTCCCACAAGTGCCTAGAGGCTAAATCATGCATTAGAACTACTTTGGACCGTATAAATTTGACATGCAAGATCAAGAACAGGGTCACCTTAGCAGCAAATATTTGCACTAAATAAAGCACTAGAACACAAACTAATTGGACCATTGGAGGAGTCACATACCGAAGAACAATCCCCCAAAACAGTTTTGTGAATGGAGCTTTGAGCAAGGAGATTGAAAATGGCAGCAAGATGAGCTAGAACACGGGCTTGAGCTATGGGAGGATTTTTCTGGAGGAAGACGAAGTGAGTGGGTGCTGGAATAAGTGTAGGGGTCCACGTGGGGCCCACGAGGCAGGGGGGCGTGCCCCGGGGGGTGGGCGCGCCCTGCACCCTCGTGGCCAAATGGTGGAGCCCCCTGGTGTGTTCTCAGTGCCAGACATTCTTAAATATTCTACAAAAAATCATATTTCATTTTCAGGACGTTTGGAGAACTTTTATTTTCGGGGTATTTTTATTACAAGGATAATTCAGAAAACACACAGAAAATACTATTTTGCTTTATTTAATCTAAATAACAGAAAGTAAAAGGAAGGTACAGAGAGTTGTGCTTTCTAACTTCATCCATCTCATACTCATCAAAAGAAATCCACTAACAAGGTTGATCAAGTCTTGTTAACAGACTCTTTCCGAATCGCATGAAACCAGAGAATTTTCGAATAACACTAAGTTACCTCAACGGGGATATGCATGTCCCCAACAATAAGAATATCATATTTCTTCTTGACAATAGGAAGAGGGAATTCAAAACCTCCAATAATAATCGTTGGAATTTTTCCAATAGAATTGATACTGTGGACTTGAGGTTGTTTTCTTGGAAAGTGTACCGTATGCTCATTACCATTAACATGAAAAGTGACATTGCCTCTGTTGCAATCAATAACATCCCCTGCAGTATTCAAAAAGGGTCTACCAAGGATGATCGACATACTATCGTCCTCGGGAATATCAAGAATAACAAAGTCCGTTAAAATAGCAACGTTGGCAACCACAACAGGCACATCCTCACAAATGCCGACAGGTATAGCAGTTGATTTATCGGTCATTTGCAAAGATATTTCAGTAGGTGTCAACTTATTGAAATCAAGTCTACGGTATAAAGAGAGAGGCATAACACTAACACCGGCTCCAAGATCACATAAAGCAGTTTTAACATAGTTTCTTTTAATGGAGCATGGTATAGTTGGTACTCTTGGATCTCCATGTTTCTTTGGTATTCCACCCTTAAAAGTATAATTAGCAAGCATGGTGGAAATTTCATCTTCCGGTATCTTTCTTTTATTTGTAACAATATCTTTCATGTACTTAGCATAAGGATTCATTTTAAGCATATCAGTCTAACGCATACGCAAAAAGATAGGTCTAATCATTTCAGCAAAGCTCTCAAAATCCTCATCATCCTTTTTCTTGGATGGTTTAGGAGGGAAAGGCATGGGTTTCTGAACTCATTGTTCTCTTTCTTTACCGTGCTTCCTAGCAAAGAAGTCTCTCTTATCATAACGTTGATTCTTTGATTGTGGGTTATCAAGATCAACAGCAGGTTCAATCTCTACATCATTGTTATTGCTAGGTTGAGCATCAACATGAACATCATCATTAACATTATCACTAGGTTCATGTTCATCACCAGATTGTGTTTCACCATCAGAAATAGAAATATCATTGGGATTCTCAGGTGTGTCAACAACAGGTTCACTAGAAGCATGCAAAGTCCTATCATTTTTCTTTTTCTTCCTCTTAGGACTAGGTGCATCAACATTAGTTCTCTGAGAATCTTGCTCAACTCTCTTAGGGTGGCCCTCAGGATACAAAGGTTCCTGAGTCATTTTACCCCCTCTAGTCATAACTCTAACAGCATTATCATTTTTCTTATTATTTAATTCATTGAGCAAATCATCTTGGGCTTTAAGCACTTGTTCTACTTGAGTGGTAACCATAGAAGCATGTTTACTAATAAGTTTAAGTTCACCTTTAACTCTAGACATATAATCACTCAAGTGGTCAATCATATAAGCATTACGTTTCAATTGTCTACCAACATAAGCATTGAAGTTTTCTTGTTTAACAATAAAATTATCAAACTCATCCAAGCATTGACTAGCATGCTTATTACGAGGGATATCACCTTCATCAAATCTATAGAGAGAATTTACCTCTACTACCTGTGTCGGGTTATTAAGACCATGTATTTCTTCAATAGGTGGTAAATTCTTAACATCTTCAGCTTTAATACTCTTTTCTTTTATAGATTTCTTTGCCTCTTGCATATCTTCAGGACTGAGAAATAAAATACCCCTTTTCTTCGGAGTTGGCTTAGGAGTTGGTTCAGGAAGTGTCCAATCATTATCATTACTCAATATATTATTCAATAGCAATTCAGCTTGCCCAACAGTTCTTTCCCTGAAAACACAACCGGCACAACTATCCAGGTGGTCTCTGGAAGCATCGGTTAGTCCATTATAAAAGATATCAAGTATTTTATTTTTATTGAGAGGATTATCAGGCAAAGCATTAAGTAATTGGAGAAGCCTCCCCCAATCTTGTGGGAGACTCTCTTCTTCAATTTGTACAAAATTATATATTTCCCTTAAGGTAGCTTGTTTCTTATGAGCAGGGAAATATTTAGCAGAGAAGTAATAAATCATATCCTGGGGACTACGCACACAACCTGGAGCAAGAGAATTAAACCATGTTTTAGCATCACCCTTAATGAGAACGGAAATAACTTAAGGATATAGTAGTAACGAATTTTTTCCTCATGAGTGAATAGGGTGGCTATATCATTCAATTTAGTAAGATGTGCCACAACAGTTTCAGATTCATAGCCATAAAAAGGATCAGATTCAACCAAAGTAATTAACTCAGGAGCGACAGAGAATTCATAATCCTTATCAGAAATACAGATAGGTGAAGTAGCAAAAGCAGGGTCATATTTCATTCTAGCATTCAAAGACTTTTCTTTCAGCGTAGCTAATAGTTTCTTAAGATCATATATATCTTTGCAAGCAAAAATGTCCCTAGCAGTTTCTTCATCCATAACATAACCCTCAGGCACATCAGGCTATTCATATCTAGGGGGAGAATCTTCATCATCACTTTCATCAATATTATCTGTTTCAATAATTTCATTCTCTCTAACCCTAGCAAGTTGTTCATCAAGAAATTCACCTTATGGCACAGTATTATCAAGCATAGAAGTAGTTTCATCATAAGCATCATGCATAGCAGAAATGGCATCATCAATAACATGCGACATATCAGAATCAATAGCAGGAGTAGGTGTCGCAAGTTTACTCAAAACAGAAGGTGAATCAAGTTGTGATGCCCGGATAATTAAACTACAATAATTCTCTGCTAATGATGCCACGTCACCTCCGTAACCGTTGCTAATCTCGCGTTAGTTCAAAACGATTCAAATTCAAATTTGAGTTAAAGGCAAACCACACAAGTTTTCAAATATTAAAACTAAAATGTTCGGTTTGTGCCAAATAATGCATAGGTAATTATGATGGACAAACCACATTTTTATAAAAGATTTAAATGCCCTTAAGTAATTAAATCAGTAGCTAAAACCATTAATTAAATGCCTTTATATTTTGTAAAATACTAAACTATATTATTTTGGCATGAAACTTTTTGTGGTTGTGACATAAGTTGTAGCATCAATTTAGGTGCCACTTTGGTATTTTATTAAAACTAAAATAATTAGGAACTAAAAGAAAACAGAAAAGAAAAATAAGAAAAAGTAAAACAAAACAAAATAAACAAAGGATCCCCCCTCCCATGGGCCATTCGGCCCAACCGGCCTAGCTAGGTCGGCCCACCTAACTGGCCTACTTAGGCCTTCACACCACCGAACCCTAACCCACCGACACCCACTGCCCTCCCCTACTCGCTCTCTCCCTTCCCCCCATCTGGATTGAGATCGGGGGCACGATCCCGTCGCCGACCGCGCTGCCCGTCCCACGCGACTCGACGTCGTTGCCCATTGCCCCTGACGCCGCCTGTGAGGACCACATCGCCGGAGCCCCGCGCCGCCACGACTCCGTCGCCGCACGTCGTCCCCATCCTCCTCCTCGCCGGACCACCTCCCCGGAGCACCGCCGCCTCGACCTCGCCCGTCCTCGTCCTCCTCCCCGAGCCCGCGTACGCACATCTGCAGGGGCCGGTGAGCCGTCGTCCTTCCCCCTTTTTCCTCTTTGCCAGGCGTCGTTCGCCGCGCGCGGCACGCCCGCACGCCTGACTCCGCGCCCACCCGACCCTGGCCGCCTCCCTCGTGTGCTACCCCGTCCGCCACGGCCTCGCTCGGCGCGCCGCCTCCTTCCTGCCCTTGCCTCGCCGGCACCCGCGCGGGCCCCTTTGTTCGCGCCTAGCCGCTGCGCTTGGCTCCCTGCTGCGCCGAAGGCCGCGCCCGCAGCCAAGCGCACCATGCCGTCGTCGCGCTCCACGCCTCGCCTCTGCTGGTCCGTCGCCGCGCCACCGCGCGCGACCGCACCTGCCCGCGCCCTTCGCCCCGCTCCACCGCGCCGTCGCCGTGCACCGTCTGCCCCCTACTCGCCGCTCCACTGCTCGTCTGCTCCAGCGCGCCCGCAGCCCCTGCCACTCCCCGCTTCCTCTGCCACCGGCCCCGCGCTGCTCCACCGCAGTGCCCCGCTGCTCCTCCGCCGCCCAGCACCCCCTGTCGGCGCTCGCTCCCGCATCGGCGCCCGTTCGGGCTGGGCAACAGCGCCCGTACCCGTCGCCCGCTCGCCCGCACCTTCTGGACCTATGACATGTGGGGCCTAGCCCCAAAAAGTTTTTACAAAAAAAAGAATTAAGAGAAAAAATAAAAATAAGTAAAAAATAACTAAAAATAACTCGAATATTAATTAATTAATTAAAGAATTAATTAACTTAATTAATCCTGATTAGATTAGCCTAATTAATTAACTAACATAACTAATCTGTTAATTAAACTAATTAATTTAGTTAATTAGTTAACAGGGTATGACATGTGGGACCCACACGTCAGTTTGACCCAGTCAACGCCCTGTCGACTGCTGGCGTCATGCTGACGTCAGCAAACACTATTCTGGATAATGTTGATTTAAAATAATTAAATAAATCCTAAAAATGATTTAAATCTTTTAAAATTAATATAAAATAAACCGTAGCTCGGATGGAAAAACTCTGTATATGAAAGTTGCTCAGAACGACGAGACGAATCCGGATACGCAGCCCGTTCGTCCGCCACACATCCCTAGCATAGAAAACACGCAACTTTCCCCCTCCGGTTCATCTGTCCGAAAACGGGAAACACCGGAAATACTTTCTCGGATGTTTCCCCCCTTCGTCGGTATCACCTCCTACCACGTTAGGGCACACCTAGCACCGCGTATTGCCTCCTTATGTTTTGTGATGCTTTGTTTGCTCCGTATTTACTGTTTCTTCCCCCCTCTCCTTCCCCGGTAGACCCCGAGACCGGCGCTGATGCCATCGAGTACGACTACGTCACCGACGACCCTTCTTCCTGTACAACAAAGCTTCCAGGCAAGCCCCCCTTGATCACCAGATATCGCCTATTCTTCTGTCTACTGCTTGCCTTAGAGTAGTGCAGCATGTTACTACTTTCGGTTATTCCTATTCTGCTGCATAGCCTGTCATTGTTGCTACAGTTGTTACCCTTACCTGCAATCCTAAATGCTTAGTATAGGATGCTAGTATTCAATCAGTGGCCCTACACTCTTGTCCGTCTGCCATGCTATACTACTGGGCCGTGATCACTTCGGGAGGTGATTACGGGCATATGCTATATACTTAATACTGTTACATTCCCTCTGATACTGTTCAGAGATGGGGGCTGAAGGGGCAGGTGGCTACATCCAGGTAGAGGTGGGCCTGGGTTCCCGACGGCCCCCGTCTGTTACTTTGTGGCGGAGCGACAGGGCAGGTTGAGACCACCTAGGAGAGAGGTGGGCCTGGCCCTGGTCGGCGTTCGCGGATACTTCAATTAACATGCTTAACGAGATCTTGGTATTTGATCTGAGTCTGGCCGCTGGCCTATACACACTAACCAACTACGCGGTAACAGTTATGGGCACTCGACGTCATGGTATCAGCCGAAGCCTTCTTGACGTCAGCGACTGAGCGGCGCGCGCCGGGTTGGACCGCGTAACGCAACTTCCTTTGTAATGGAGGTTGCTAGGTCTGCTCTCCGGCCGCCCACGCAACGTGCAGGTGTGCAATAGGCGATGGGCCCAGACCCCTGCGCGCATAGGATTTAGACCGGCGTGCTGACCTCTCTGTTGTGCCTAGGTGGGGCTGCGACGTGTTGATCTTCCGAGGCCGGACATGACCCAGAAAAGTGTGTCCGGCCAAAGGGGATCGAGTGTGTTGGGTAATGTGGTCCACCCCTGCAGGGAAGTTTATCTATTCGAATAGCCGTGATCTTCGGTAACAGGACGACCTGGAGTTGTACCTTGACCTTATGACAACTAGAACCGGATACTTAATTAACACACCCTTCCAAGTGCCAGATACAACCCGGTGATCGCTCTCTAACAGGGCGACGAGCAGAGGATCGCCGGGTAGGGTTATGCTATGCGATGCTACTTGGTGAACTTACCATCTACTCTCTTCTACATGCTGCGAGATGGAGGCTGCTAGAAGCGTAGTCTTCGACAGGACTAGCTATCCCCCTCTTATTCTGGCATTCTGCAGTTCGGTCCACCGATATTGCCCCTTTACATAGATACCCATGCATATGTAGTGTAGATCCTTGCTTGCGAGTACTTTGGATGAGTACTCACGGTTGCTTTTCTCCCTCTTTCCCTTCTTTCCATTCTACCTGGTTGTCGCAACCAGATGCTGGAGCTGAGGAGCCAGACGCCACCGTCGACGACGACTCCTACTACACCGGAGGTGCCTACTACTACATGCAGGCCGCTGACGACAGCCACGAGTAGTTTAGGAGGATCCCAGGCAGGAGGCATGCGCCTCTTTCGATCTGTATCATAGTTTGTGCTAGCCTTCTTAAGGCAAACTTGTTTAACTTATGTCTGTACTCAGATATTGTTGCTTCCGCTGACTCGTCTATGATCGAGCACTTGTATTCGAGCCCTCGAGGCCCCTGGCTTGTATTATGATGCTTCTATGACTTATTTATGTTTTTAGAGTTGTGTTGTGATATGTTCCCATGAGTCCCTGATCTTGATCGTACACGTTTGCGTGCAGTGTACGATCAAATCGGGGGCGTCACACAAGTGCAGAGCTAGATGGTAGTTCCTTACCTCCCCTCGTAGTTGAGGGATAAATCTTGGTTCTTTCGTCTTTCAAGTTCCTCATAGTGATAAACATATATAAATCCCAAGTGACTCAAAGAATAGAGCTATGCTCCCCGGCAACGGCGCCAGAAAATAGTATTGATAACCCACAAGTATAGGGGATCGCAACAGTTTTCGAGGGTAGAGTATTCAACCCAATTCGACACAAGGGGAGCCAAAGAATATTCTCAAATATTAGCAGCTGAATTGTCAATTCAACCACACCAGAAAGACTTAATATCTGCAGCAAAGTATTTAGTAGAAAGGTAGTATGGAAGTAACGGTAACGGTGGCAAAAGTAACAGTAGCAGTTTTTGTAGTAATTGTAACAGTGGCAACGGAAAAGTAATTAAGAAAAGATCAATATGTGAAAAGCTCGTAGGCAATGGATCAATGATGGATAATTATGTCGGATGCGATTCCTCATGCAACAGTTATAACATAGGGTGATACAGAACTAGCTCCAGTTCATCAATGTAATGTAGGCATGTATTCCGAATATAGTCATACGTGCTTATGGAAAAGAACTTGCATGACATCTTTTGTCCTACCCTCCCGTGGCAGCGGGGTCCTATTGGAAACTAAGGGATATTAAGGCCTCCTATTAATAGAGTACCGGACCAAAGCATTAACACTTAGTGAATACATGAACTCCTCAAACTACGGTCATCACCGGGAGTGGTCCCGATTATTGTCACTTCGGGGTTGCCGGATCATAACACATAGTAGGTGACTATCGACTTGCAAGATAGGATCAAGAACTCACATATATTCATGAAAACATAATGGGTTCAGATCTGAAATCATGGCACTCGGGCCCTAGTGACAAGAATTAAGCATAGCAAAGTCATAGCAACATCAATCTTAGAACATAATGGATACTAGGGATCAAACCCTAACAAAACTAACTCGATTACATGGTAAATCTCATCCAACCCATCACCGTCCAGAAAGCCTACGATGGAATTACTCACGCACAGCGGTGAGCATCATGAAATTGGTGATGGAGGATGGTTGATGATGACGACGACGACGGATTCCCCTTTCCGGAGCCCCGAACGGACTCCAGATCAGCCCTCCCAAGAGAGATTAGGGCTTGGCGGCGGCTCCGTATCGTAAAACGCGGTGAATCCTTCTCTCTGATTTTTTTCTCCCCGAACGTGAATATATGGAGTCAGGGTTGAGGTCGGTGGAGTCCCAGGGGGGCCCACCAGGCAGGGGGCGCGCCCTGCACCCTCGTGGACAGGGTGTGGGCCCCCTGATGCTGATTCTTTCGGCAGTATTTTTTATTATTTCCAAAACGTATCTCCGTGGATTTTCATGTCATTCTGAGAACTTTTATTTCTGTACAAAAATAACACCATGGCAATTCTGCTGAAAATAGCGTCAGTCCGGGTTAGTTCCATTCAAATCATGCAAGTTAGAGTCCAAAACAAGGGCAAAAGTGTTTGGAAAAGTAGATACGTTGGAGACGTATCACGGGCGTGTCCAGGTGTGACGCCCTCGATTCAATCGTACACTAATCATACACGCAAATGTGTACGATCAAGATCAACGACTCACGGGAAGATATCACAACACAACTCTAGACACAAATTAAAATAATACAAGCTTTATATTACAAGCCAGGGGCCTCGAGGGCTCGAATACATAAGCTCGAAAACACAAGAGTCAGCGGAAGCAACAATATCTGAGTACAGACATGAGTTAAACAAGTTTGCCTTAAGAAGGCTAGCACAAAGCAACACGATCGAAGAGGCAAGGCCTCCTGCCTGGGAGCTTCCTGACTACTCCTGGTCGTCAGCGGTCTCCATGTAGTAGGCATCGTCGGTGGCATCTGGCTCCTAGGCTCCGACATCTGGTTGCATCAACCGGAAAGGAGAAGAAAGGGGGAAAGGGGGAGCAAAGCAACCGTGAGTACTCATCCAAAGTACTCGCAAGCAAGGATCTACACTACATATGCAACATTATCAAAGGAAGGTTGTATATGTGGACTGGGCTGCAGAAAAGCCAGAATAGAGGGGAGAACCTAGTCCTATCGAAGACTAGCATCTTCTGGAAACCACCATCTTGCAGCAACAGGAGGGAGTAGAGTAGCATAAAGTAAAGTAGTAGTAGTGTTATCAACCTCGGCCAGAGATCCTTTCTCGACTCCCTGCGAGAAAGCAATCCCAGAGCCATACTATCCATTTCTCATCACAATCCAATTCTCATCACAAGTATCCAGTTCTAGTTGTATCGATCGGGATACAACTCCAAGTGTCTGTTACCGTAGGACAGGCTATCGATAGATGTTTTCTTCCCTGCAGGGGTGCACCAACTTACCCACCACGCTCGATTAACTCCGGCCAGATACACTTTCCTGGGTCATGCCCGACCTCGGCCAAACAATACGCCGCAACCCGAACTAGGCTTAATAGAGAGGTCAGCACGCCGGACTAAACCTATGCCCCCAGGGGTCATGGGCCATCTCCCTGGGAACTCCTGCACGTTGCGAGGGCGGCCGGTGAGCAGACCTAGCTACCTCCTTCAAAAAGGCAGGTGCTTACGCAGTCCAACCCGGCGCGCGCCGCTTAGTCGCTAACGTCTATTAAGCTTCGGCTGATGTATACGACGCAGAACGCCCATACTATGCCCACGTGATGGTTAGTGCTATCAGGCCAAAGGCCCCTCGGATCAAATATCCAAATCATAGTGGATTAGGAGCACGCGGTAACAAGCAGAGACTCACGAAAGATGTGACCCCGTTGCCCCGTCTCGAGGACTTGCGGCAAGGGCTAGAAATGCCCGGCCACGCCTCGTAATTATCTCGCGGGCACCCTCTAGGTCAACCCGTCTCCACATCACTCGCGGGTACCCCTCAGGGTCGACCCGCCTTTCCAAGTAACAGTGGTAAAGTCCAAGTATCCATGTGTCCAAACATCAAGGGGAAAACCCGAGGAATCACCCCCGGTGAATTCCACTCGATGTAATCATCAAGGTGAACGTAAGAGGAACCACCCCCGAGGTTCACACTTGGGGGGTTGCACGACAGAGTCGTATCGGAAGTGGTTAAGGCGGAATCACCCCCGATGACCACGACCGAATAGCTATACTACAGGGTTAACATCTGAAGTGCTGTAGAGGTCCCACCCTCGGCACTCGATAGTAACCCAGTAGTGTCGAGCAACTAAGGGGAAAGTGATGTGCGGTTCTGGGGCCTGGTCTTCGATCCCGTTGATTGGGTCTTCAATGATGAAGCAGGGGCAACAAGGACAAGGTGGGGGGTCACTGATGGATCACTAACCAACCTATACTAAGCAGTTTAGGATAAGCAGGTAGGTAACAATGAGCAGGTTACAAAAGCAGGCTATGCATCAGAATAGGAGCCAACAATAACAGTAGCAAAATCTAATGCAAGCATGAGAGAATGGAATGGGCGATATCGGGATGATCAAAGGGGGGCTTGCCTAGTTGCTCAGGTGAGAAGGAGGGGGTCATCGTCGAAGCAGTCGATCACAGGGGCATCAGCAGCGGTCTCGGGGTCTACCGGAGAAGAAGAGGGGGAAGAAACAGTAAATACAGAGCAAACAAATGCATGACAAGACAAAAAGCGGTGCTAGGGGTGTTCTAACGCATTACTACGCGATATAGGTGAAGGGGGAATTCAACCGGGAATGTTTTCCCGGTTCCGGACCTGTGTCAGACAGATGACCGGAGGGGGAATGTTCCATGTTCATATAGTTAGAGGCATCTGACAGGTAAACAGACTGTGTATTCGGATTCGCCTCGTCGTTCTGAGCAACTTTCATGTATAAAGCTTTTTCATCTGAGCTACGGTTTATTAACTACGATTTTCTAAAGATTTAAAGTATTTTCTGGAATTATTTAAATTAACAGAAGGGTTTATTGCATCAGCATGATGTCACAGTGACATCAGCAGTCAGCAGGGCGGCTGACCAGGTCAAACCTGGCCTGTGGGTCCAGTGGGACCCACATGTCAGCCTCTGTTAGTCTAACGGTGTATTAAACTAACTAATCTAGGTTAATTAGCTACTGGACCCCACCTGTCATAGACTAATTAGCTAAACTAATTAGTTTTAATTATTAAAACATTTTAGTTAGAGGAATAAGCGGTGGGGCCTGCACGTCAGTGGCTAGGGCCTGCCCAGTCAGCACAGTTGACCAGGTCAACTGGTCAACAGGGGACCAGGGGCCCCACTGGCAGTGACCCGGGGGTGGCCCCAGGTGTGCCACGTCGGCGGCCGGCGCCGGAGTGGCTCAGACGAGCCGAAACCACGGCGGAGCGGCCAGGGGAGCGTCGGGATTCGCCTACGGGCGTCCGTTTTTCGCGCGACTTGGCGCACTCGAACGGGAAGAAGACGCCGCGTCCAACCGGAGTGGTTACGAGGCGGGAGGTGGACGGAGGTGACGGCGGCGAGCACCGCAGCGGACGCTGGACTTCGGGCGTCGTTGGAATCTAGGCTACGGCGAGCAAAAAAAGCGACGCAAGGTACCTACGGCGTCTACGCGGGCCAACAAAGCAAGTGGGCATGCGCGCGTGACCAACGGATCACTGAAACCACGCCGGCGATGAGCGTACGCGGCGGAGGGCTCGGCCGCAGCGGTAGGGGGAGCTAGAGGGCGTGCGAGAGGGAATAGAGAGATGGGAGAGGAATAGGGGCTCACCTTGCGGCACGCACGGTGGCCCTCGGAGGTTTAGTAGCAGCAGAGATGGCGCCGGAGACGAAGAAGATCGACGGCAGCCGGAGATGGGGACGAGGACGAACGGCGGCTGCGGTGCATTCCGGTTCCAGCAGAGGGCGCCAGTCGAAGGAGTCGACCCCGGCGGAGCTCACCGACAGGGTCAGCGGGCGCGGGGCCGCCGGTGGCCGCGACAACGACGGAGGGCGGCGGCGACTGCGCTCGGAGGTGGACGGGGAACGAGGGGGAGGCGAGGAGGAATCTGGTGGGGAGAGGGAGAGGCGGAGCGGGGCAAGTGGTGAGGTGAGTGGGAGAGGCGCCCGAGGCGTTGCCCTTATCCCCTCGAGGCGGCGCCGGCGAGGTGGGTTCGGTGGCGACCACGCCCTGTAGCCACTACAAGAAAAAGACACATCCGTGACATTTTGGGCTGAACGAAATTTTTTTATGTCATACATATGACACTTCTATGACGATAATTGTGACAAAACCCGGTATCATCATAGATGTGGTGCGCTCCTACTTCTATGACAAAAAATCATGACAGAAAATGGGTTTTTCGTCTTGGGTGGGCCGGAGACGCAGCTGCATGACATTCTTTGGGCCATCCATGACGGAAAAAACCGTGGTAGAAGCGAGGGCGAGGAAAATTTCAGGGAGTTCCCGGTTACGGTGGGAGGTCGGGGGCCGAGCGATGCGTGTTTCTCTCGTACACGTACGCGCGTGTGTGTGAGGCGTTGGCTCTAACTAAACCCGAGCGAGGTGTTGGGCTCTAACTGAACCCGAGCGATTGCACTGCAGGCTACGCGTTACTGAACCCGAGCGATCGATCGATGGCTGTTAACTGAACCCGATCGAGCGATT
Organism: Triticum aestivum; assembly: GCF_018294505.1. Taxonomy (NCBI): domain Eukaryota; kingdom Viridiplantae; phylum Streptophyta; class Magnoliopsida; order Poales; family Poaceae; genus Triticum; species Triticum aestivum. The sequence goes on from NC_057796.1 coordinate 66,173,885, forward strand.
CCTTCGCTACTGCTGCTAACTGAAGCCGATCGATGCTGCCTCTGGGATGAACAGTGAGCGTTGCGGGGGGGGGAGTTTGGATGAACAGTGAGCGGTGGCGTTGCCTCTGGATGACCAGGACCCCGTGGTGTGGTGGAGGGCTGGATGAACAGTAGACGGTGGAGGGGTGTCTGTGGAGGGGTGGTTGAACAGGACCCCGTGGTGTGGAGGGCTGGATGAACAGTAGACGGTGGAGGGGTGCCCGTGGAGGGGTGGTTAAACAGGACCCCGTGGTGTGGAGGGCTGGATGAACAGTAGACGGTGGAGGGGTGCCCGTGGAGGGGTGGTTGAACAGTAGCCGGCGGAGTAGCGCGCGGTGGAGGCTGGATGAACAGGAGCCCGTGGAGGCTGGAGGAGGTCGACGGTGGAGATGAACAGTATCCCGTGGAGTCCCGTTTTGCGGTACGCCACACCCCTCCCGATGAACAGGACCCCCGTTTCGACCGTAGGAGGTCTGTTTCGTCCGTTTTGCGGTACGCCACACCCCTCCCGATCAACAGGACCCCCGTTTCGACCGTAGGAGGTCTGTTTCGTCCGTTTTGCGGTACGCCACACCCCTCCCGATCAACAGGACCCCCGTTTCGACCGTAGGAGGTCCGTTTCGTCCGTTTTGCGGTACGCCACACTCTTCCCGATCAACAGGACCCCCGTTTCGACCGTAGGAGGTCTGTTTCCTCCGTTGTGCGGTACGCCAGACCCCTCCCGATCAACAGGACCCCGTTCCGAACGTAGGAGGTCCGTTTCCTCCGTTGTGCGGTACGCCAGGCCTTGTTTCCATCGCCTGTTCTATCCAAGCCCTCCCGATGAACACGACCACGCATTCCGTTCCGTCCCAGCCGGTTGGCTCCCACGCGTTCCGTTGCCTCCCGATGAACACGACGCATTCCGTTGCCTCCCCATGAACACGACGCATTTCGTTGCCTCCCCATGAACACGATGACGACGCTGTTTCTCCGTTTCGACCCAGCCATGTACACGAGCCCTGGTCGTACGTATGCGCGAGTAGGCGTTCGAGACCCCGCCCGTATGTACACATACGTGGCCGTATTTTCTTTCTTGCACCCTGGCCGCTGTACGTACGTGTACATGCTACGTGCGCGCCTCTACTACGACACGTACGCGCCTCTACTACGACACGTGCGCGCCTCTACATCCACCAGTATATATGTACATACACGTTCGCGACCAGAATGACAACGCTATGTACGCTTCGACCAGGTGGGTCCTGACTGTCAGGCACTTCCTTGCGTGCGAAGATGTAGCTGGTGGGTCCCAGCAGTCACGGGGGCGAATCGTTTTGTTTTTTTGCCCGGACGCACTTCCTTGCGTGCGAAGGTGTAGCTGGTGGGTCCCAGCAGTCAGGGGGGAACGTTTTTTTTTGCGAAATACGGTGGCCCGTCTGGTGGGTCCCCGCTGTCAGGTGGAGGAATAATTATTTTGCGCGTAATAAGGAGGCACTTCCTTGCTGCGGCCGTGGACCCAGCTGTCAGCGTCTCCACGCACAGTACTCTTTCGATGGAAGTCGGTCGTTGACCACATTGACCACACCGCGCCGAGAGCACCACGGCGGTGGATGACGGCGAGGCCTAGGAAGGGGACGACACGGAGGCAGGGAAGACTCGGCAGTTGTTTCCCACGCAGAGGGGAGTACGACTGTACGAGGGTTTACTGGTTCGTCTGCCATCGCCGGAGAATAACAGCAGGTGTGGGTGAGTAGAGGGATGGCTAGGCCAGCGATGGGAGTACGGTGGGGCGGTGAGGCCTGCGCGGCAGCACAGCCGGCCGCGGGGAGGAGGGAGCAGGCAGTCCCGTCGGCGCTTGTTTGAGCAGCTGGAGCAGGAAGAGCAGAGATTGAAGAAGCACGACGGCCGTTGGATGGACATCTAACAGTCAGTGCTTGTGCGTCAACCTTTTTTTAGGAAAGCCTCAAATCTGTGGAAAACATCATACAGCCCATCTGCCATTATTTCTAATAATTTACAGCCCATTTGCTAATTCTTGAGGTTTTTTTTGGAGCCCATATTCTTTTTGTTAGCATTACAGCCCATATTGTGGCCACGGTTAAAAAATTATACGAAATTTTGCATATTTCGGTGCGGTCCGAACTGTTTTTAATCCCGAAATTTCGACTCACATTCAAACTGATTTTAAAAATAAATGTATATCAATATAAAATCCAACAAATTCTCCACGCATAAAAATTAATGTAATTTAAAATCTTGAAATGAAAAAAAATGATATTTGAAACTAATTGTCGGTTTGATGTGTTTTAAAAATGTACAGCCCATTTCTCATTACTGATGGGCCATTTTCTCGGCCAGCCGAATGAAAGCTCTCCTCGTCTTGAAAGATTTGCAGCCCAACAGGCCTGACAAAGCGACTTACTTGGCAAATCACAAAAAAACTGGGCTGTGGCCGTGGAGCCAGCTGTCAGCCTCTCCACGTACAGTACTCTTCCGATGGAAGTCGTTCCTTGACCACATTGACCACGCCGCACGGAGAGCACCACGGTGGTGGACGATGGCGAGGCCTAGGAAGGGGACGACGCGGAGCCGGGGAAGACGCGGCAGTGGAAGCCCGCGCGGAGAGGAGTACGAGGGTTCACTGGTTTGGCTGCGGTGTGAGGCTGGCGTCGCCGCAGGGCCTGGCCAGCGGTGGGAATAGTAGGGGGCGGTGAGGCCTCTGCGGCAGCGCAGCCGGCCATGGGAGGCAGGAGCATGCGGCACGACCGGCGCTGCTTTGGGCGGCTGGAGCAAGAAGACCAGAGGTTGAAGAAGCACTACGGCCGTTGGATGGACATCGTACGGTCACTGGAGCTAGAATCGTTCATATTGACTAAGTTGACAAAGCCCTTCGTCCCCGTCAACTTAGTAGGCCCACAAGTCAGCCTCCCACCAAGGTGGGTCCCAGCTAGCTGGGGGAGTATTCATTTTTTTGTGCGTAATAAGGAGGCACTTCCGGTGGGTCTGAGCTGACAGCGGGGGAACGTTTTTTTCGCGAAATACGGTGGCCCGTCCGGTGGGTCCCAGCAGTCAGGGGGAAACGATTTTTTTCGCAAAATACTGGTGGCCCGTCCGGTGGGTCCCCGCTGTCAGGTGGAGGAATAATTATTTTGCGCGTAATAAGGAGGCACTTCCTTGCGGCTGCCGTGGACCCAGCTGTCAGCCTCTCCACGTACAGTCCACGTCAGATGGAAGTCGTTCCTTGACCACGTTGACCACGTTGACCACGCCGCGCCGAGAGCACCAGGGCGGTGGACGACGGCGAGGCCTCGGAAGGGGACGACGCGGAGCCGGGGAAGACGCGGCAGTGGATGCACACGCGGAGAGGAGTACGAGGGTTCACTGGTTCGGCTGCGCTGCCGTCGCCGCAGAATAACAAGGGGTGTGGGTGAGTGGAGGGATGGCCTGGCCAGCGGTGGGAGTAGTAGGGGGCGGTGAGGCCTCCGCGGCAGCACAGCCGGCCATGGGAGGCAGGAGCAGGCGGCACGACCGGCGCTGCTTTGGGCGGCTGGAGCAAGAAGACCAGAGGTTGAAGAAGCACGACGACCGTTGGATGGACATCGTACGGTCACTGCAGCTAGAATCGTTTATATTGACTAAGTTGACAAAGCCCTTGGTACGTTAACTTAGTAGGCCCACAGGTCAGCTTCCGAAACGGTGCGCCCTAGATGTCAGGGGGAGGAATCATTTTTTGGGCGGGTGAAGCTAGAATATCCGAGATTGAAGAAGAAGCACGGCATCCTTTGGATGGACATCCAACGGCCACTGCTGCTAGAACCGTGTGTTGACTATAAGTTGACAAAGCCTTGCATACGCGTCAACTCTGTTTTTTAGGGGATGCGTCAACTTAGTAAGGCCAGAAGTGTGTGGCAAAGAACTTATAGCCCATTTGAGATTTGTAAGAATGTGTAGCCCATTTTTGAATTCTAATGGAATTTACTACAACCCATTTACAGTTTGTTAAAAGTACAGCCCATTTCAACCAACTGTTCAAAACAGAATTCAATAAAATTTCCCACATTTTGATGGGATCCGAAATATTTTTATCCCGAAATTTCTAGTCAGATTAAATACAATTTCAATATAAATTTATATTACGTAAAAATCCAACGAAACATTGCGCTCGCAACAATTAATGAAATTAAAATTTTCAATATCCAAAAATAATATTTTATAAAGTAATCACGTGTTTGGTGCATTTTTTATAGTTACTGCCCCGTTTTTATAATTACATCCCATTTATTATTTCTTAAAGCCCATTTTCTTGTTAAGCCTAATGCATCCCTCCTAGGAAAGATTTGCAGCCCAGCGGGGCGGAGAATAACAACTTGACCTTGCCTGGGTATTCCTAAAAAAAAGTATAGCTGGGCTAGCCATTTTCAGCTTGACAAAAATTTATATCTGGGCTGGATATCTGGCCTGGGCTAGACGGGCCACAGCCCGCCCAATTAATACCTGCAGCGATGTTTTCGTTGTTGTTCAGAGGAGAAAAAATAATATCTGGGCTAAACATCAAAAACTCTACAGTGCTCACACCTCAAAAACACAAATACTGCTCGAGCTGCTTGGTCCCAGCTGTCGGCCGCTTCTTGTGCAATTCTCTTGTTTATTGACTACTACATAGGTTGACAATGGTGTGGGACCATGATGTCAGGAAACCAGGAGGAAGCAAAATAAATTATAGTTATATATATATATATATATATATATAATAAGGAGGCACTTGCGTACGTGAGGCTATGGACCTGGTGGGTCCCCATTGTCATCCTCTCCCAGTAAAGTCATCTCCTCGCCCATGCGTGCTTTCCGCGCGAAACAGTCAGTGCCGCCCGCCCCGCTTCCTGGTGCAGGCGATTGCTCCGCCTTCAAACGACACAAGTGCCGTCCGTCCGTCCATTTGCCGCCCACATTAAGGATACGCGGTTGCCGAGGCGGCTACTCCGGTGCCACACGTCCGTCCCTCCGCCCGCCCACCATTGCTATATAAACTGCTGCGCCGGCCATAGCCGCAGTCATCCGCATCCGTTCCCTTTCTCCTGTCCACACCACTACTGCCCACCATGGCTTCCTCGCGCTCTAGCGCTCTTCGGGACGGGCGGACGACGGAACACAAGGAGATGGCAGCCATTGCTGCCGACCGGCTGGCCGGCAGGCAGCCGGAGGACGATGACGTCCCAATGGAGGGTAGTCGACGATCCGGCGCCAACCCCCTCCTCCACGCCATCCTCGCCGGTGCATTGCACCATGACCATCGGCGAGGCCCGTGCCCAATATATGGACAGGGTGAGGCAGATGCGTGAGGAGCAGTTCTGGGAGGCGCAGGCCGACGCCGCCTACAACCACCATCTCCTCCAGGAGCACCTGCAGGCGGAGGAGCAGATCGCCGCGGAGCGGGCGGAGCAGGAGGCGCTGCTCGACTCGTACTGCTCCGCCCGCAAGGGCCGCCTCGAGCGCTGGCGGTACCGCATGCGGGTGGCGGAGGCTGCGGCCGCCTACAAAGAGGCTAGCAAAGAGGGCGATGAAGCGGGCGAGGCGCTGTTTGGCGAGACCGAGGATGAGGCAAGGACAATGCTGGCTCCGACGAGTCCCCGCTCCGCTGGCGTCGACGAGGCCCTGCTCCGCCGAGGCCCCGCGGCAGCAACAACGAGGTAGAGGACACCGCCGGCTCCGCCGAGGCCCGGCCCCGCCGACAACGAGGCAGAGGACATCGCCGGCTCAGCCGAGGCCCCACCCTGCCGGCAATGTGGGGGAGGATTTCCACCGCTCCGCTGAGGCGCCGCCCGCCGGCAACAAGACAGAGGACATCGCCGGCTCCGCCGAGGCCCCGCCCCGCTGCCAACGAGGCCACGCCACACAGAAAACGAGGAAGAGTAGAACACGGTAGGTCGCCGCCGCTCGGGTCCAAGTAAGGCCACCGCTGCTACCCTCCGGTTGAAGCCAAGCTAGGCGGGTTGACCATTGACGGCCGGTTAGCTTCTTGGCGGCAACGTGGAGTCGGAGAGCTGCGTTGTAGAAGAACGCTGCTTCTACTTAACTGCTGGTGCAGTTGGCTGACTGACACGTGGGCCCAACAGGCCACATGTCAGTTATGCAACTGCACCTGCAGTTAAGTCACTGAAGCTTCTGTTCGGCTCAGCGGGATGTTGGAAATATGCCCTAGAGGCAATAATAAATGGTTATTATTATATTTCTGTGTTCATGATAATAGTCTATTATTCGTGCTATAATTGTATTGTCCGGAAATCGTAATACATGTGTGAATACATAGACCACAACCTGTCCCTAGTAAGCATCTAGTTGACTAGCTCGTTGATCAACAGATAGTCATGGTTTCCTGACTATGGACATTGGATGTCATTGATAACGGGATCACATCATTAGGAGAATGATGTGATGGACAAGACCCAATCCTAAGCATAGCATAAAAGATCGTGTAGTTTCGTTTGCTAGAGCTTTTCCAATGTCAAGTATCTTTTCCTTAGACCATGAGATCGTGCAACTCCCGGATACCGTAGGAGTGCTTTGGGTGTGCCAAACGTCACAACGTAACTGGGTGACTATAAAGGTGCATTACGGGTATCTCCGAAAGTGTCTGTTGGGTTGGCACGGATCGAGACTGGGATTTGTCACTCCGTGTAAACGGAGAGGTATCTCTGGGCCCACTCGGTAATGCATCATCATAATGAGCTCAATGTGACTAAGGCGTTAGTCACGGGATCATGCATTGCGGTACGAGTAAAGAGACTTGCCGGTAACGAGATTGAACAAGGTATTGGGATACCGACGATCGAATCTCGGGCAAGTAACATACCGATTGACAAAGGGAATTGCATACGGATTGATTGAATCCTCGACACCGTGGTTCACCCGATGATATCATCGTGGAACATGTGGGAGCCAACATGGGTATCCAGATCCCGCTGTTGGTTATTGACCGGAGAGGCGTCTCGGTCATGTCTGCATGTCTCCCGAACCCGTAGGGTCTACACACTTAAGGTCCGGTGACGCTAGGGTTGTAGAGATATATGTATGCGGAAACCCGAAATTTGTTCGGAGTCCCGGATGAGATCCCGGACGTCACGAGAGGTTCCAGAATGGTCCGGAGGTGAAGAATTATATATAGGAAGTCCAGTTTTGGCCACCGGGAAAGTTTCGGGGGTTATCGGTATTGTACCGGGACCACCGGAAGGGTCCCGGGGGTCCACCGGGTGGGGCCACCTGTCCCGGAGGGCCCCGTGGGCTGAAAGTGGAGGGGAACCAGCCCCTAATGGGCTGGGGCGCCACTTTGGGCTTTCCCCCCATGCGCCTAGGGTTGGGAACCCTAGGGGGGGAGTTTCCCCTTGCCTTGGGGGGCAAGGCAACCCCTTCCCCCTTGGCCGCCGCCCCCCCCCCCTTGGAGATCCCATCTCCAAGGGCTGCGCACCCCCCCTTGGGGGCCTATATAAAGGGGGGGAGGGAGGGCAGCACACTACAGCCTTTGGCGCCTCCCTCCTCCCCTGCAACACCTCTCTCTCGCGCGCAGAAGCTCGGCGAAGCCCTGCCGGAGAGCCGCTACATCCACCACCACGCCGTCGTGCTGTTGGATCTCCATCAACCTCTCCTCCCCCCTTGCTGGATCAAGAAAGGAGGAGACGTCTCTGCACCGTACGTGTGTTGAACGCGGAGGTGCCGTCCGTTCGGCACTCGGTCATCGGTGATTTGGATCACGGCGAGTACGACTCCGTCATCCACGTTCATTGGAACGCTTCCGCTCGCGATCTACAAGGGTATGTAGATCCACTCCTTTCCCCTCGTTGCTAGTAGACTCCATAGATGCATCTTGGTGAGCGTAGGAAAATTTTAAATTATGCTACGATTCCCAACAGTGGTATCAGAGCCAGGTTTATGCGTAGTTACTATGCACGAGTAGAACACAAAGAAGTTGTGGGCGTTGATGTTGCCAATTCTTCTTGCCGCTACTAGTCGTTTCTTGTTTCGGCGGCATTGTAGGATGAAGCGGCCCGGACCGACCTTACACGTACGCTTACGTGAGACAGGTTCCACCGACTGACATGCACTAGTTGCATAAGGTGGCTAGCGGGTGTCTGTCTCTCCTACTTTAGTCGGAACGGATTCGATGAAAAGGGTCCTTATGAAGGGTAAATAGAAATTGGCAAATCACGTTGTGGTCATACGTAGGTAAGAAATCGTTCTTGCTAGAAACCTACAAACCACGTAAAAACTTGCAACAACAATTAGAGGACGTCTAACTTGTTTTTGCAGCAAGTGATATATGTGATATGATATGGCCAGAAGATGTGATGAATGATATATGTGATGTATGAGATTGATCATATTCTTGTAATAGGAATCACGACTTGCATGTCGATGAGTATGACAACCGGCAGGAGCCATAGGAGTTGTCTTTATTATTTTGCATGACCTGCGTGTCATTTGAATAACGCCATGTAATTTACTTTACTTTGTTGCTAAACGGTTAGCCATAGAAGTAGAAGTAATCGTTGGCGTGACAACTTCATGAAGACACAATGATGGAGATCATGATGATGGAGATCATGGTGTCATGCCGGTGACGAAGATGATCATGGTGCCCCGAAGATGGAGATCAAAGGAGCATGATGATATTGGCCATATCATGTCACTATTCGATTGCATGTGATGTTTATCATGTTTTTGCATCTTATTTGCTTAGAACGACGGTAGCAAGTAGGATGATCCCTTATAATAATTTCAAGAAAGTGTTCACCCTAACTGTGCACCGTTGCGAAGGTTCGTCGTTTCGAAGCACCACGTGATGATCGGGTGTGATAGATTCTTACGTTCGCATACAACGGGTGTTGACGAGCCTAGCATGTACAGACATGGCCTCGGAACACACGCAATACACTTAGGTTGACTTGACGAGCCTAGCATGTACAGACATGGCCTCGGAACACGGAGGACCGAAAGGTCGAGCATGAGTCGTATAGAAGATACGATCAACATGGAGATGTTCACCGATCTTGACTAGTCCGTCTCACGTGATGATCGGACACGGCCTAGTTGAGTTCGGATCATGTTTCACTTAGATAACTAGAGGGATGTCTATCTGAGTGGGAGTTCATTAAATAATTTGATTATATGAACTTAATTATCATGAACTTAGTCTAAATCTTTACACTATGTATTGTAGATCAAATGGCCCACGTTGTCCTCAATTTCAACGCGTTCCTAGAGAAAACCAAGCTGAAAGATGATGGCAGCAACTATACGGACTGGGTCCGGAACCTGAGGATCATCCTCATAGCAGCCAAGAAAGATTATGTCTTAGAAGCACCGCTAGGTGAAGCACCAATCCCTGAGAACCAAGACGTTATGAACGCTTGGCAGCAGCGTGCTGATGATTACTCCCTCGTTCAGTGCGGCATGCTTTACAGCTTAGAACCGGGTCTCCAAAAGCGTTTTGAGAAACATGGAGCATATGAGATGTTCGAGGAGCTGAAACTGGTTTTTCAAGCTCATGCCCGGGTCGAGAGATATGATGTCTCCGACAAGTTCTTCAGCTGTAAAATGGAGGAGAACAGTTCTGTTAGTGAGCACATACTCAGAATGTCTGGGTTGCACAACCGCTTGTCTCAGCTGGGAGTTAATCTCCCGGATGACGCGGTCATTGACAGAATCCTCCAGTCGCTTCCACCAAGCTACAAGAGCTTTGTGATGAACTACAATATGCAGGGGATGGAAAAGACCATTCCCGAGGTGTATTCAATGCTGAAATCAGCTGAGGTAGAGATCAGAAAAGAACATCAAGTGTTGATGGTGAATAAAACCACTAAGTTCAAGAAGGGCAAGGGTAAGAAGAACTTCAAGAAGGACGGCAAGGGAGTTGCCGCGCCCGGTAAGCCAGTTACCGGGAAGAAGTCAAAGAATGGACCCAAGCCCGAGACTGAGTGCTTTTATTGCAAGGGAAGTGGTCACCGGAAGCGGAACTGCCCCAAATATTTAGCGGACAAGAAGAAGGCCGGCAACACCCAAGGTATATGTGATATACAAGTAATTGATGTGTACCTTACCAGTACTCGCAGTAGCTCCTGGGTATTTGATACCGGTGCGGTTGCTCATATTTGTAACTCAAATCAGGAACTACGGAATAAACGGAGACTGGCAAAAGACGAGGTGACGATGCGCGTCGGGAATGGTTCCAAGGTCGATGTGATCGCCGTCGGCACGCTACCTCTGCATCTACCCACGGGATTAGTTATAAACCTCAATAATTGTTATTTAGTGCCAGCTTTGAGCATGAACATTGTATCTGGATCTCGTTTAATTCGAGATGGCTACTCATTTAAATCTGAGAATAATGGTTGTTCTATTTATTTGAGAGATATGTTTTATGGTCATGCCCCGCTGGTCAATGGTTTATTCTTGATGAATCTCGAACGTGATGCTACACATGTTCATAGTGTGAATACCAAAAGATGTAAAGTTGATAACGATAGTCCCACATACTTGTGGCACTGCCGCCTTGGTCACATTGGTGTCAAGCGCATGAAGAAGCTCCATGCAGATGGACTTTTGGAGTCTCTTGATTACGAATCATTTGACACGTGCGAACCATGCCTCATGGGTAAGATGACCAAGACTCCGTTCTCCGGAACAATGGAGCGAGCGACCAACTTATTGGAAATCATACATACCGATGTGTGCGGTCCAATGAGCGTTGAGGCTCGCGGAGGATATCGTTATGTTCTCACTCTCACTGATGATTTAAGTAGATATGGGTACGTCTACCTAATGAAACACAAGTCTGAAACCTTTGAAAAGTTCAAGGAATTTCAGAGTGAAGTCGAGAATCAACGTGACAGGAAAATAAAATTCTTACGATCAGATCGTGGTGGAGAATATTTAAGTCACGAATTTGGTACACACTTAAGGAAATGTGGAATAGTTTCACAACTCACGCCGCCTGGAACACCTCAGAGAAATGGTGTGTCCGAACGTCGTAATCGCACTCTATTGGATATGGTGCGATCTATGATGTCTCTTACCGATTTACCGCTCTCATTTTGGGGTTATGCTTTAGAGACTGCCGCATTCACTTTAAATAGGGCACCGTCTAAATCCGTTGAGACGACACCGTATGAATTATGGTTTGGGAAGAAACCTAAGCTGTCGTTTCTAAAAGTTTGGGGATGCGATGCTTATGTCAAGAAACTTCAACCTGAAAAGCTCGAACCCAAATCGGAAAAATGCGTCTTCATAGGATACCCTAAGGAAACTATTGGGTATACCTTCTACCTCAGATCCGAAGGCAAGATCTTCGTTGCCAAGAACGGGTCCTTTCTAGAGAAGGAGTTTCTCTCGAAAGAATTGAGTGGGAGGAAAGTGGAACTTGATGAGGTGATAGTCACCCCTTCCGAACCGGAAAGTAGCGCAGCGCGGGAAAATGTTCCTGTGGTGCCTACACCGACTGGGGAGGAAGTTAATGATGATGATCATGAAGCTTCAGATCAAGTTACTGAACTTCGTAGGTCCACAAGGACACGTTCCGCACCAGAGTGGTACGGCAACCCTGTCCTGGAAATCATGTTGTTAGACAACGGTGAACCTTCGAACTATGAAGAAGCAATGGCGGGCCCAGATTCCGACAAATGGCTAGAAGCCATGAAATCCGAGATAGAATCCATGTATGAAAACAAAGTATGGACTTTGACTGACTTGCCCGATGAGCGGCGAGCCATAGAAAACAAATGGATCTTTAAGAAGAAGACGGACGCAGATGGTAATGTGACCATCTACAAAGCTCGACTTGTCGCTAAGGGTTATCGACAAGTTCAAGGGGTTGACTACGATGAGACTTTCTCACCCGTAGCGAAGCTGATGTCCGTCTGAATCATGTTAGCAATTGCCGCATACTATGATTATGAGATATGGCAGATGGACGTCAAAACGGCATTCCTTAACGGCTTCCTTAAGGAAGAGTTGTATATGATGCAGCCGGAAGGTTTTGTCGATCCTAAGAATGCTAACAAAGTATGCAAGCTCCAGCGCTCAATCTATGGGCTGGTGCAAGCATCTCGGAGTTGGAACGTTCGCTTTGATGAGATGATCAAAGCGTTTGGGTTTACACAGACTTATGGAGAAGCCTGTGTTTACAAGAAAGTGAGTGGGAGCTCTGTAGCATTTCTCATATTATATGTGGATGACATATTATTGATGGGAAATGATATAGAATTCTTGGAAAGTATAAAGGCCTATTTGAATAAATGTTTTTCAATGAAGGACCTTGGAGAAGCTGCTTATATATTAGGCATCAAGATCTATAGAGATAGATCAAGACGCCTCATTGGTCTTTCACAGAGTACATACCTTGACAAGATATTGAAGAAGTTCAGTATGGATCAGTCCAAGAAGGGGTTCTTGCCTGTATTGCAAGGTGTGCAATTGAGCACGGCTCAATGCCCGACCACGGCAGAAGATATAGAAGAGATGAGTGTCATCCCCTATGCCTCGGCCATAGGGTCTATTATGTATGCCATGCTGTGTACCAGACCTGATGTAAACCTTGCCGTAAGTTTGGTATGAAGGTATCAAAGTAATCCCGGCAAGGAACACTGGACAGCGGTCAAGAATATCCTGAAGTACCTGAAGAGGACTAAGGATATGTTTCTCGTCTATGGAGGTGACGAAGAGCTCGTCGTAAAGGGTTACGTCGACGCTAGCTTCGACACAGATCCGGATGACTCAAAGTCACAGACCGGATACGTGTATATTTTGAATAGAGGAGCAGTAAGCTGGTGCAGTTGCAAGCAGAGCGTCGTGGCGGGATCTACATGTGAAGCGGAATACATGGCAGCCTCGGAGGCAGCACAGGAAGCAGTCTGGATGAAGGAGTTCATTACCGACCTAGGGGTGATTCCCAATGCGTCGGGCCCAATGACTCTCTTCTGTGACAATACTGGAGCTATTGCCCTTGCGAAGGAGCCCAGGTTTCACAGGAAGACCAGGCATATCAAGCGTCGCTTCAACTCCATTCATGAAAGTGTTCAAAATGGAGACATAGATATTTGTAAAGTACATACGGACCTGAATGTAGCAGATCCGTTGACTAAACCTCTCCCTAGGGCAAAACATGATCAACACCAGGACGCAATGGGTGTTCGATTCATCACAATGTAACTAGATTATTGACTCTAGTGCAAGTGGGAGACTGTTGGAAATATGCCCTAGAGGCAATAATAAATGGTTATTATTATATTTCTGTGTTCATGATAATAGTCTATTATTCGTGCTATAATTGTATTGTCCGGAAATCGTAATACATGTGTGAATACATAGACCACAACCTGTCCCTAGTAAGCCTCTAGTTGACTAGCTCGTTGATCAACAGATAGTCATGGTTTCCTGACTATGGACATTGGATGTCATTGATAACGGGATCACATCATTAGGAGAATGATGTGATGGACAAGACCCAATCCTAAGCATAGCATAAAAGATCGTGTAGTTTCGTTTGCTAGAGCTTTTCCAATGTCAAGTATCTTTTCCTTAGACCATGAGATCGTGCAACTCCCGGATACCGTAGGAGTGCTTTGGGTGTGCCAAACGTCACAACGTAACTGGGTGACTATAAAGGTGCATTACGGGTATCTCCGAAAGTGTCTGTTGGGTTGGCACGGATCGAGACTGGGATTTGTCACTCCGTGTAAACGGAGAGGTATCTCTGGGCCCACTCGGTAATGCATCATCATAATGAGCTCAATGTGACTAAGGCGTTAGTCACGGGATCATGCATTGCGGTACGAGTAAAGAGACTTGCCGGTAACGAGATTGAACAAGGTATTGGGATACCGACGATCGAATCTCGGGCAAGTAACATACCGATTGACAAAGGGAATTGCATACGGATTGATTGAATCCTCGACACCGTGGTTCACCCGATGATATCATCGTGGAACATGTGGGAGCCAACATGGGTATCCAGATCCCGCTGTTGGTTATTGACCGGAGAGGCGTCTCGGTCATGTCTGCATGTCTCCCGAACCCGTAGGGTCTACACACTTAAGGTCCGGTGACGCTAGGGTTGTAGAGATATATGTATGCGGAAACCCGAAATTTGTTCGGAGTCCCGGATGAGATCCCGGACGTCACGAGAGGTTCCGGAATGGTCCGGAGGTGAAGAATTATATATAGGAAGTCCAGTTTTGGCCACCGGGAAAGTTTCGGGGGTTATCGGTATTGTACCGGGACCACCGGAAGGGTCCCGGGGGTCCACCGGGTGGGGCCACCTGTCCCGGAGGGCCCCGTGGGCTGAAAGTGGAGGGGAACCAGCCCCTAATGGGCTGGGGCGCCACTTTGGGCCTTCCCCCCATGCGCCTAGGGTTGGGAACCCTAGGGGGGGAGTTTCCCCTTGCCTTGGGGGGCAAGGCAACCCCTTCCCCCTTGGCCGCCGCCCCCCCTTGGAGATCCCATCTCCAAGGGCTGCGCACCCCCCCTTGGGGGCCTATATAAAGGGGGGGAGGGAGGGCAGCACACTACAGCCTTTGGCGCCTCCCTCCTCCCCTGCAACACCTCTCTCTCGCGCGCAGAAGCTCGGCGAAGCCCTGCCGGAGAGCCGCTACATCCACCACCACGCCGTCGTGCTGTTGGATCTCCATCAACCTCTCCTCCCCCCTTGCTGGATCAAGAAAGGAGGAGACGTCGCTGCACCGTACGTGTGTTGAACGCGGAGGTGCCGTCCGTTCGGCACTCGGTCATCGGTGATTTGGATCACGGCGAGTACGACTCCGTCATCCACGTTCATTGGAACGCTTCCGCTCGCGATCTACAAGGGTATGTAGATCCACTCCTTTCCCCTCGTTGCTAGTAGACTCCATAGATGCATCTTGGTGAGCGTAGGAAAATTTTAAATTATGCTACGATTCCCAACACGGGATACAGGTGGGTAGCTTCGGTTAATTAATTATACCTCCAACGCACCCCTTTTTAGTTGAAGAATGTATGAAATGTAATGAAATCCGGCATGTTTATATGAAATCCGACCGTGTATGAATGAATTTATTTCGATTAGTTCGAATTCCTGTATCACTGGCATTGGATGAACATGCAAAACAATACGTACTAGCATTATTCCCAGGGTGATCACCTCGTTTGCAGCAGTTTCACATGTACTCCCTCCGGTCCTTTCTAGTCTGCATACAAGTTTTGTCTGCAGTCAAAGTATCTCTACTTTGACCAATCTTATACAAAAAGGTATGCACTTTCACAATGTGCGAAGTAAAAAGGAACAGAAGGAGTACAAAGAGTTTGAGCAGCTTTTTAGCGTTTCTGTACATTGCAATCAAACACATAGGCCTGGCAATTCATAGAGAACATTCAAAACAATCGATGATTATGCATCTCAACTACTCACATGTTAGAGGCAATATTTACTTCACAACTAAAGAATAAAGAAAAATTGATCGACGCTGCTGACAGCAAAGGGCGTCCCATTCGAAAATATCAAACGCATGTCTTGCTAAAATCAATGAGCAAAATTTGACAAGGTTGTCCCATTCCAAAATATCAAATGCCTACGATTGTGGAATGGGCAGGGTTTGCCATCAGTTCGGACATTGACATGGCACCTCGTGCTAAATAAACCAGCTGTTCTTTTTGTGCAGTTCCACCAAAATCAACCAAATTCGCGCGTAGCTTGTATGATTTCGCCCTTATATGTTGCAGCGCCTTGAACTTATCGGCACCTCCTTTCTTGTGGTGGAAATGAATGATTCGATGTATTCATGAACATTTTGTGTAGTTCCCATTGAAATCAAGCTGAGCACCCCTGTTTGCACAAATACAAAAAAGTGATTAGTATAAAGCAAACTGTACTATGAATTGACAGTTTCAATAGGCACATACATGGTCCATGTAGAGCACACTTTTAGAAAAATGGAACTCACCAGAAAGAATCCTAGAACAACATTGTACTCGCGCATCACAGCAAAAAAATGGAGATTTGTCAGTCCTTCTGAGCTGAAGTTAGTTTTGTCTTGTGGGGAGTAATGTAACCATCCTTCAACTGCTCCTTCTGATGAGAAGATAGACAGGGCTTCTTCATCCTGGCATAATCGGAACTAGTCACTTCACGTACTCCATATTCTTCTTCAGAGGAAGATGGTCCTATTGTGCAAAGACAAGAGGACTACTAAATGCTAGCATCCCTGTTTGCTCGGAAAAAAGGAAAGGAAATATTTAAAACAGCACAGATGAAGCACTTCTCAAGGACAATACCACTTTTTCTTGACAGTATCTAAACAGTAGCACAACACCAATAGAGATGACAAAGCTCAATCATATGGATGAAATCAGTGGGCGAGTACCAACCTTTGTCAGGAGGCTTATTGTGTAGAGCATACAGATGAAGCACTTCTCCCGAACCATCTGTTTCTATCTACGGTGGTGGCCATGCTTACTATATACTCCTCGATTAATTTAATGTTTCCAACATCTTCTTGTGCAGTTCCACTAAAATATATGGTATCTTCAAAGAAGATCCCTGTTTGCACTAGACATAATTACATATTACGTTAAGAGTGGCATCAAATCAGTGGCAAAACAATTGCTCGTTCCAGCCATAGCAATAAATTAAGATGCAAAACTATATCATTACTTGTCTCATCACAGTTCCAGTGCTTCATTACAGCACCGGGAGTTGATTTTTGTTTTTCTTCCGCTTGTTCTTCCCCTTCATCACTTGGTTCAATAACAGACAAGCTTCGCCTTCAATGTAAGATTTGGCATGTCAATTAGGGAGCACAAGTATAGTACTAAACTTAATTTTCTGATGAAAGTGGCAAAATACAGGCCAGCAGTTGTGAAATATCCTTATCTTACCTCAATGGGATATTACGGTGCACATACAGATTGGAAGTCTTGTCTGCATTTGTGCAGTTCACTAAAATCAAGCAACATTATCATACAAGTAGCACAACATATGAAAGCACACTGCAGAATCATGTGAAAGAAGGCTAGTACTGACCTCTCATGATGCGGAATTCAAACAACTCACAAGAAGAAGATCTGAACCAAATTCGCCTTAACGGATAGGAAGTAAGATCTCCTCTTGTGCAGTTCCACTAAGATCAAGCAATCAAGCAACGTTGTCGGTGTGACATTTTGGTTGAACTGTACAAAACACTCTTAAAACAAAAGTGTTTTGTGCAGTGCAACAAAAGGTCACAATGGCAACAAGGTGAAGTAGATAACCCTGTTTACACAGAGGTGCAAAGGAAACAATTAGTGGTCAATAACGGTGGATGACACAGAAGCCAACAAAAAGAAGCATCTACCTTATCTAAATGGGAAAGAAAGCAAGACAGTAGCATTTCTCAAACGGTGGCATTGACTAATATTAACATAGAGATTATATTAACAATAAAATTCGTTAAACATGTAATTTGCTTTTAACTGTGGCATTGCATCAATTTTCCAGCGGCATTATTATAGGGTGTTTGTTTACAGGGACATTTTGGTGTCGGGACTAAGAAAACTCCGTGTCAGTCCCATCTAAACCAAACAGGAGGGACTTTTAGGGACTAAAAGTGGGCATTTGGGACTAAAGAAAGAAGACCCCGAGGGAGTCTTTTTGGGACTTTTTCCAACAGTTGCCCCTGCCACGCATCGCACCTTGTCTCTATTAGTTCATTACTAGGGGTAACATGGTCTTTTAGCATGTCATTTAATAACCTCTAGTCTATGTTTAGTCCCTGGAACCAAGCAGGTAGGGACTAGGGAGTTTTTAACCAAACAGGGCCTTAGATTAACAACAGCTAATGAGTTGCACGGGACGGTGGACGCACCAACACCATGTGCATCTACCGATGTACTATGGTCATGCACAGTCTGTTGCAACAAAGAACAAACAACCAAGGAGCATATTTGTGTTGGTCCTAGTTTTGTTATCTTTAGACACCTTTCCCTATGTGAGCGCAGCAAATCTAGTCCTGCTCAAACTCTACAGCCTTGTCCCTTCCTTTCCTATTTGAACCACGTCCTAGATTGATGCGATACAACTTTCCCCACTACTTTCCCCCATTCCTTTCCTCTTTGAACCACGTCCTAGATTCATGCTATACAACTTTCCCCCTTCATTTCCTCTTTGAACCACGTCCTAGATTCATGCTATATACAACTTTTCCCACTACTTTCCCCCTCTCCTTTCCTATTTGAACCACGTCCTAGATTCATGGTATACATGCAGCTAGAGCAATGCATGTGGAGTAAGTAAATTATACCTTAAGGTTCTTGGGGCGTGGTTCGATGGGCGACGGGACGGCGGCGAAGAAGAAGGGGTCGGAGGCCCTCCCGCGCCGCCGCTGGGTGGAAAGTGAACAGCTGCGCCGGTAGTCCCTCGCCGACGGCGACAGCGTTAAGCCGCCTTCCCTTCCCGGCGGACGGATCCTGCCGGCTCTTTGAGCAGCAGTGAGGGGAAAGAGAGGCCAACGAAATCTTGTTTAGATCTGGAGAGGGCGAGAGAGTGTGAAGAGAGCAACTACAAGCATTGAGGCTCCAGCGGGAGAGGGCGAGAGAGTGTGAAGAGAGCAACTACAAGCGCTGAGGCTCCAGCGTGTATATATATACTGGAGAGAGAGTGTGAAGCGTGCAAACCCTAGAAAACATTTTGACCAGTCAAAGAATCCACCCGAGACCTCAAGTTTGATGAGCGAACAGGCTAACCAGCTACACAACCCTCCCGTTATGTTCAACGAGAGGGAAATAAACTTTTATACATTCCTGCATTCATGTGACAAGCATGCCGTGTTTTTTTGTGTGTGGGAGTCATTGGGATTTCAATCATAATCGTGTCATGTGGCTTTGGTGGTAAGACTATCCATAGTGGTGCAGAAATAATGCAGCCTTAGTCACCTTACCTCTCTCCACGTAGTTCGTTGGGTCCCACCAGTCAGAGGGTGAAACAAACAAATTAATAAGAAAAATTAAAAGCGCCAGCGGTGTATCTTACCTCACAGATCTCGCTACTGCTCGGGAACACTGTCCAATTGATCCCTCTGTTCGCTCACGCACTATTTTAAGTGAATCCTTATTATAACATGCACACAAATTTTGGGCACTTGTATTCGACTTAAGTCAGTGTGCCACCGTATCTCGTATACTTACTACTCCCTCCGTCTAGGTGTAATAAGTCACGTTAGAAGGTGCAACGGGACCAATGTGCGTGCGTGTGCGTATGTGTGTGTGTGTGTGTGTTTAACAGCATGTGTGTGTTAGAGAGAGCGACAGATCGACCTACTCCTACAGAGAGATGTTATGTAGTGTAGTATGATTTTAGCCGCGAGAGTCGGTGCATCCTCTCGTTTCCGGGCGTGTCCGGTATGGACATGTGGACAGCTGCCATGCCCGCTCCTGACCAGCCTGGCCCACCCAAAGCCCCTCCATCGCCCGCGCGCGCTTCCCGCCCGAAATGGTCAGCGCCGCTCCAAAGAATCGGTGCCGCATTCATGCCCGGGCAGAGCGGACGTGACCTCTCACTAGCGCAAGAGTGATGGTTGCTTCATCCGTCCAACTTACTGCTGGGTCTATGTGATTTGACGGCTCATTGGTCTTTATTACTGAGGTGGTAGGACTGCTGGATGTCCCACGCTTTTGGCGAAAGGAGGTACTACTACTAGATTACAATTTTCTCCATTCTTACAGCGGAGGCGTGCAAGAGCAGTGAAAACACACAGGCTCAGTGATTACATGGCCCACCTCACACTATCACCGTGTGACACCTAACTCTTTACATAGTACTCCCTCCGTTCCTAAATATTACTAGATGAGTCCCCGCGCGTTGCCGCGGAACAGCGGTATATCTCTCTGCGCAAAATTATCGATTTCATAGAACTAAAAAAACTCTATAACCGCATGACAAATGTGGTCGCCAAACTAAATAAACTCCCATCATCATTTAGATCATCCCACATAAGGAAAAAAGATCAGCCAACTCCTACTGCATAATGGGATTATATTTTTCTTTTTGACATGTTGATGCGATTTAAAACCCACTCACATGCATGTGCCACGGTATTTCTGCATGCTTGCATGTGGCTTAGTGCGGAGCCTCTCAACGTCTAGATCAGACGGCTATTATGGACTGATTTACTTCATCTAACGGCTACATCAATTTTGATGATGTGGCTCAAGGAGAGGATAGAGAATTCCTAGTGGTGGGGGCTAGCTATTACTAGTAGATAAGTCTTTGTAGAGATTCCACTACATACGGAACAAAATGAATGAATCTACACTTAAAATGCATCTATATACATTCGCATGTGGTTCATGGTGAAATCTCTACAAAGACTTATATTTAGGAACGGAGGAATTACTAGTATAGTACGTACTGTAATTTATCAGCGAGATAAATTTGTACAATGCTATGAAGCTTCTAGCTTCTGTTACATGTATCTTGCACCCAAGGTTGCCCGTTGCAACATTTCATCAAATACAAAGGAGACTAACATGCATGCTATTGCATCTCAATGATTGACAAATCATAGCAAATATGTACTCCCTCGTTCCAAAATAAGTGTCTCAACTTTGTGCAAACTTTAGTACAAAGTTGTACTACTACTAAAGTTGACACTTATTTTGGAACAGAGGCAGCTAAAGAAAAAAACGATCCATGCAGTCCCTAGCCCTTGAACCGTGAACCCTGACCAGGCTTCAATTTGCTGGCAACGTTCGAGCTTCCTAATAAATGAAGTTGCAACCTTTTGACCATCGGATCATTTTGTGCAGTTTCACCAAAATCGAGATTAGCATCCCTGTGGCAAAGAAATTGAAGAAGCGTGATTAGAATAAGATTAATGGGACTAGTTGATGAGACATAAACTCATCACAAATACAGTACGTAGAAGCCAGTAGAGGTATGTGCGGGGCAAAGAAGTAGAGAAATATCCACAGGGATTGATGTGGGCAGCTGGAGCAGTGGTGCAAGCCGGCTGTAAAGGGAGTTGTACCTGAGGGACGTAGCTCAACCTTGAGGAGGGCGGCGGGAGGCGGCAACTGCCCACGTCGCGGCAGTGAGCAAGGGACGAAGGCAACCTCACCGGCTTTGTGAGAGAGAACGGCGGGGACCCCTGATCGGGACGTGCCGACAGTGGGTTTTCACCGTCGGCGACGGCCACCGCATCTACACTAAGCATCCACCCCTTCCCCAAGCGGACGTGATCCGCCGGGATGTTAGAGATGTGGCCACGGTCGTTTTGTGCGAGAGAGTGTGAAGAGAGCAACCCCAGCAAGCAACCGTGTAGGCTGGCCCGTCCTGACTATGTATATAGTGGAGCGGTTTCCTTTTCTCTCCATATGAACCTATCATATTGCGTACGTGCCACTGAAGAAAAAAAAATTATTTATAAATGACGCGGCACCTATTACTCGTTCTCCTATAACCTTGCGCTTGGCATCTCCAAAATATTAACCTTGCGATTGGGTCTTCGCCTCTTCGGTAAGTCGAGCAATAATGGTAGTGCAGTATATATCGTCCTGGCTATATGAGACCGAATGAATTGCTGCACGTCCACCACGTGGGCGAGGGTCGAGGGGCGAGGGAGAGTGCTACATACGGAGCAAAATGAGTGAATCTACACTCTAAAATACGTCTCTATATACATCAGTGTTTGGAGTATGTACTAGTAGTTCATATTGAAATCTACTAAAGGACATATATATTCCAAACAATATGATATAATCTCTATAACCAAGGTAGTAGGGACGAGGAGTAAACGGAGGGAGTAGTAAATTTTTCTCCTCGTCCTGCGAGCCACCGCGCGCATGGGCAAGGGAGCGGGCGTAAGGCGGAGCAAGCTTCACCTCATCCTGCGAGCCACCGCGCTCGTGGGTGGGGGAGACGGCGTACTAAGCAAACTTCTCCTCGTTCTGCGAGTTGACGACACACATCAAAAGTACTCCAGTGTATAGAGCCTTGCCTCTAAGGTAGGCCCCACATGGTTTGCCTCTTTTTTTAACATAACACGTCAAGTCGCAATTTGTTTGTTCACCCGTGGTAGACGATCCTCCCTCCACCAAGTGGACAACCAGTACACGTGCCAAATTACCACGTGGGATGCCTTTTTCGTACAGAAATGAGCTCCATCGTGTACCCGCGCGGGTGTGGTTGGGAAAGAGACGGGAGTACGTGCGCCGTGCATGCACCTCTTCTCTTCGTGCACGTCCCCCACCTACGTGGGTGTGTGTGAGAGATACAAACCGCGTTCGTGAGTGTTTTTTATTTTGGGGTGGGGTGGGGTGGGGGTTGATTTCGTGAATTATTTGTGGGAATATGTGTCGATGACATCTCAAACAAAATTTTGCATGCAATGTGTGTGAAATGGAGGCCTATCCATATCATACATAGAGGGTCGGGCAATCCACGAGAAGAGAGGGAGGGGTCATAGCTATCGATAGAGTCGAAGAGAGGATCAAGTGGGTGGGTGCGAGATCGATGAAGAGAGCCATCGAAATTGTGTGTGTGTGCAAGTCAAAGATATAGGGCGACTGGCCTACCAGAATGTTAGAGGGCACATGTCAAGTTTGTGTGTGGCAGGGAGACATGACTAGAGCGCTCGATGTATCGGTGTGTGTGGGGGGGGAGGGGGTGGGGGGAGGGGTAGGAAGAGGCCTAACTATAGAGGTAGAACGACTCGTATATGTGTTGAGAAGGAGAGACCCAGCTATGTCTTGAGGGAGATCGGTCGACATCCATACATAACTGAAGGACGGGAAATATGATGGGACAGAGAGAGAGAGGAGAGAGAGAGGGAGGGAGAGGGAGGGAGAGGGGTAGAGTGCTGGATGGGTGATGGAGTTGCTTCTCGAAGATGGTGGGAGAGGCCTACTAGACAAACTAAGGGTGGAACTGCAATGTTATCAATAAGAGTGGGGATGTGTTTCTGTGTGTGCCTGTGCGTGACAGATCTGTCGGGACGCATCCATGGATGATGAAGGGGAACCATGTGTTTGGTAAGCAAACCTAACTAGATCGATAGATCAATTGTTGTTTGTCGGAGGAAGGGAGAGACACAACTAAGGAGGTAGATCGATTGACGTGTGGGTAAAAACGAGTTATAAGGACCTAGCAAGCTATATGTATAGCGAGAGATCGGTCGGTGTACGTCCATTTGTTAGAGGCAAATAAGGCCTAGCGAGACGGATAGACAGAGAGAATGGAGCTAGGAGGTGGTGCGAGAGGCCCAACTACTAGCTAGATAGGGGGAGGAGTGTGCGGTTGTGAGATCGATGAAAAGAGGGGCGAGAGTTTACACGTGTGTCTGACCGTATGAGAGACACGAGGCAAGGACACATAAAGGAGGAGATTGAAGGTGTGTGTGTATGTTGTAGGCATGCATCGCTGGAGAGGTTTATCGATCGGTGTGTGTCGGAAAGGAGTTGCGGAGACTTTGGGAGAACGACCTAAAGAGAAAAATCAATGTGCCCGGTGGATAGAATGCCGAGGGAGGGGGAGGGCGAGGAGGGCGTGTGCATGCACGAGAGAAAGTTAGTGGTAGCTACAGAGGTTAGAGGATTGTGTGGGTGTAAGAGACTAACAAAGATCATAATTTGATATGAAAGCAGATTCATATATTTGAATAGGAGATCATAGTGTTTTAAACATTGCATGCATGAATATAGCGGTGATACACGTGCTGTGCACATGTTATACCATAATGTGATAATGCATGGCGTTTGCAACTCACAGCTAAATGCCGAACAATCTAAACCATACTATACATCAAACAATCTCACATTTTATTTGAATTTGTGATAATGTGTGGCGTTTGTAGCTTACAACTAAATATCGAACAATCTAAACAATACTATATATCGAACATTCTCACATTTTATTTGAATTTGTGGTAATGTGTGGTGTTTGCAACTCACATCTAAATACTTGTAGGCGTAGGGAGCGGGGCACCATACATAATGTGATAAACACATTATACATATGAGACATGGTTTAGATTATGAAGATCTAGCTAGAGCTAGAAACGTAATGTGATTTGAAATCAAAATAAAGTGGATTCAAAAAATCTAGTTCGAGTTCATATAGTACACATAGTTCATATGTAACTCGAGACTAATCATGTGGTGTGCTGTGAAGATAATACACAAATGATGGTTTAACTTGACAATAATGATGATTGTAGATCTTATTAAAACAGATAAACGAATTCAAATGCTTTGACTTCACAACAATCATTACTGTAGATCTTATTCAAATAGAGAAACGAATTCAAATTTAGTTCATATTGAAGCGGTAGTATATATGTTTGGAAAGCAATAAAACGTTCATTTGAGTAGTAGGTTGCATGCATTATACATGTAGCGAAATATTTTAATTAAACATAACATGAATTCAAAGTTTTGAATGACATTTGTAGTGCGCATTACACGTTAGGCTTGTCCGGAAATTTCAACCCGAGCCTTGTTAGCCCGAAATATTTAAGATATATCTTTGTCTCGTTGTGCTCCGACAACTCCCTCCATCTCAACCCGCGCCTTGCTATTCCGAAATTACAACGTGCGTGAAAACTCCCACCTCCTGTGAAATCCCGACACGCGAAATGCCCATGGTACCCCTGAACCGAAAGAACCGCCTCAAATCGGTGGGGGTACTTTCGTAACTTACCCCACATTTCGGACAAGCACGTCTCTAAGCCATGGTTCCCCACTGCCATCCCATCCGCCCACCCATTCGTACACCGAGGCCGCGAAAACCCACGACGAAACCCCACACCCTGCTCCGTCCGCCACCCAGCCGGAGCCTCTTCCCCGACGACGTCGTCCACAGCAACAGCTCGACGTTCCTCATCCACCGTACCGGATGAGGATCCGTCGTTGATCTCATCGTCCTGCCGGCTCAGCCACCCCGTCCTCCACCTCCAAGGAGCTGCCCCGACGTTCCCCTCGTCTTTCGCGCCACCTCCATTCCCACACCGTCATCTTCACCTGCACCACCGGAAGAGCATCATCATCACCGTTTCCTCGGATGAAGCTGCGGCCTAATCGGCGCCACCAAAGAGGTTGTACACTAATCGCTGCATTTTCTTCTTGATTCGATCTCACGGTGCTGCCAGCGCTCGGTCTCGAGCCGACACGGCGCGGCTCCATCCACGGCGGCATCGCCGGCCACTTCCTCCACGGCGTCGCTCCCTCGGCGGCGACGTCCACATCAGTAGGAGCTGCTGCTGCTTTAGCTCTCGCTCGCGCTGCTGCTCTACTCTTGCTCTCGGTCCCATGCCTGGTCTGCTCTTGCTATTGCTCTTGCTCGCGCTGCTGCTCTCGCTTTTGCTCTTGCTTGCGATGCTGCTCCGATTTAGCTACACTTCAGTCGACTGAATCGACTTTTTGGTCAGTCGATTTTCAGGGGTGGGGGGGGCTCGCCGGGGTGAAGGAAGAACCAGCCGCAGCGGGGAGGGGGCTCGCCGGAGAGGTACCCCACTATCTATCTTAGGGTTCAGGATGGGGGCGGTGGTCGCCGGCGGTAGCGGGGTGTTGGCGGGGCGGTGGCATGGGGATCGCCGGAGAAAAAGCTCGGCACGGGGGGCCTAGAGGGATGGCCGGGGCGGCGGCGGACCGGCAGTGGGGAGTGTTTTCGGGGCGAGCGGGGCGGCGCACCGCCGGCCGCGGGTGGCAGGGGGCTGCTGTTTGGCCGGTGGTGGCTGACGGCTCAGGGGGTGGAGGTTGAAGATGAACTGCAGGCCCTTGATTTCGTATCCAACGGCTGCAAAATCGACTGACCAGAGATGAAAAAGTCAGTCGACCGACGTGTAGCCTCACCTTGCTAGTGCGTTCAGTTTCGACAGCAAAATTCAGTTTCGACAGTTAAGTTCAGTTTCGACAGTTAAGTTCAGAGATGAGCGGCTGATGTATTTTACATATAGCACTTTGTGGTTATGTATTTTACGTCATGTATTGGAGATGCTATTAGAATTCCACTCAGGTTAACGTTGTTCCTTGTCTCTCTTGTCGTGCTTCAGCCTCGGCGTCGTACAACTCACCGGAGCTGCTCCAACGACGGGTGTGATAGATTCTAACGTTCGAATACAACGGGTGTTGACGAGCCTAGCATGTACAGACATGGCCTCGGAACACACGCAATACACTTAGGTTGACTTGACGAGCCTAGCATGTACAGACATGGCCTCGGAACACGGAGGACCGAAAGGTCGAGCATGAGTCGTATAGAAGATACGATCAACATGGAGATGTTCACCGATCTTGACTAGTCCGTCTCACGTGATGATCGGACACGGCCTAGTTAAACTCGGATCATGTTTCACTTAGATGACTAGAGGGATGTCTATCTGAGTGGGAGTTCATAATCAGATGAACTTCATTATCATGAACATAGTCAAAAAGGTATTTGCAAATTATGTCATAGCTTGCGCTTTAGTTCTACTGGTTAAGATATGTTCCTAGAGAAAATTTAGTTGAAAATTGGTAGTAGCAATTATGCGGACTGGGTCCGTAAACTGAGGATTGTCCTCATTGCTGCACAGAAGGCTTATGTCCTTAATGCACCGCTCGGTGTGCTGAACCTCAACGTCGTCTGTAGATGTTACGAAACATCTGACATACACGTTTTGATGACTACGTGATAGTTCAGTGCGGTTTAGAATTGTGGCACCAAAGATGTTTTGAAACGTCGCAGAACATGTGAGATGTTCCGAAGACTGAAATTGGGATTTCAGACTAGTGCCCACGTCAAGAGGTATGAGACCTCTGACAAGTTTCTTAAGCCTGCAAACTAAGGGAGAAAAGCTCAATCGTTGAGTGTGTGCTCAGATAGTCTGAGTGCCACAATCGCTTGAATCGAGTGGGAGTTAATCTCCCAGATGAGATAGTGATAGTTCTCCATAGTCACTGCCACCAAGCTAGTAGAGCTTCGTGATGAACTATAACATATCAAGGATAATCATGATGATCCTTGAGCTATTCGCGATGTTTGACACCGCGAGAGTAGAAATCAAGAAGGAGCATCAATTGTTGATGGTTAGTAAAACCACTAGTTTAAGAAGGGCAAGGGCAAAAGGGATACTTCATGAAACAGCAAGTCGTTTGCTGCTCTAGTGAAGAATCCCAAGGTTGAACCCAAACCCAAGACTAAGTGCTTCTGTAATGAGAGGAACGGTCACTGAAGCAGTACTACCCTAGATACTTGGTAGATGAGAAGGCAGGCAAGGTCGACAGAAGTATATTGGATATACGTTATATGAATGTGTACTTTACTAGTACTCCTAGCAGCACCAGGGTATTAGATACTGGTTCGGTTGCTAAGTGTTAGTAACTCGAAATAAAAGCTGCGGAATAAATGGAGACTAGCTAAAGGTGAGATGACGATATGTGTTGGAAGTGTTTCCAAGGTTGATGTGATCAAGCATCGCATGCTTCCTCTACCATCGAGATTTGGTGTTTGCGTTGAACATGATTGGATTATGTTTACCGCAAAACGGTTATTCATTTAAGGAGAATAATGGTTACTCTGTTTATTTGAATAATACCTTCAATGGTCTTGCACCTAAAATGAATCTCGATCGTAGTGATACACATGTTCATGCCAAAAGATATAAGATAGTAATGATAGTACCACATACTTGTGGCACTGCCACTTGAGTCATATTGGTGTAGAACGCATGAAGAAGCTCCATGTAGGTGGATCTTTGGACTCACTCATTTTTGAAAAGATTGAGACATGCGAACCATGTCTATTGGTATATATGCATGAAGAAACTCCATACAGATGGATCGTTTGGACTCACTTGATTATGAATCACTTGAGACATGCAAATCATACCACATGGGCAAGATGACTGAAAGGCCTCGTTTTCAGTAAGATGGAACAAGAGAGCAATTTATTGGAAGTAATACATTTTGATGTATGCAGTCCAATGAATGCTAAGGCATGCAGTGGATATCGTTATGTTCTTACTTCACAGATGATTTGAGTCGATACTGAGTGTATTTACTTGATGAAACACTAGTCTGAATTATTGAAAGGTTCAAGCAATTTCAGAGTGAAGTTGAAGATCGTCGTGACAAGAGGATAAAATGTCTATGATATGATCATAGAGATGAGTATCTGAGATACGAGTTTGGCACACAATTGAGACATTGTGGAAAGTGTTTCACAATTAATACCGCCTGGAACACCATAGTGTGATGGTGTGTCCGAACATCATAACTGCACCCTATTGGATATGGTGCATACCATGATGTTTCTTATCAAATTACCACTATCATTTATGGGTTAGGCATTAGAGACAACCGCATTCACTTTAAAAGGGGCACCACGCAATTCCGTTGAGACGACACCATTTATAGAAACCTAAGTTGTCGTTTCTTAAAAGTTTGGGGCTGCGATGCTTATGTGAAAAAGTTTCAGGTTGATAAGCTCGAACCCAAAGCGGATAAATGCACCTTCATAGAATACCCAAAAACAGTTGGGTATACCTCCTATTTCAGATCTGGAAGCAAAAGTAATTGCTTCTAGAAATGAGTCCTTTCTCGAGGAAAAGTTTCTCTCGAAAGAATTGAGTGGGAGGATGGTGGAAACTTGATAAGGTTATCGAACCGTCGCTTCAACTAGTGTGTAGCAGGGCACAGGAAGTTGTTCCTGTGGCACCTACACCAATTGAAGTGGAAGCTTATGATAGTGATCATGAAACTTCGGATCAAGTCACTACCAAACCTCGTAGGACGACGAGGATGCGCACTACTTCAGAGTAATGCGTGATCCAGTCTTGGAAGTCATGTTGCTAGACAACAATGAACCTACGAGCTATGGAGAAGCGATGGTGGGCCCATATTCCGACGAATGGCTCGAGGCCATGAAATCCGAGATAGAATCCATGTATCAGAACAAAGCATGGACTTTGGTGAACTTGCCCGATGATCGGCAAGCCATTGAGATAAATGGATCTTTAAGAAGAAGACGGACATGGACGGTAATGTTACCGTCTATGAAGCTCGACTTGTGGCAAAGAGTATTTTCACAAGTTCAAGGAGTTGACTACGATGAGTTTTTCTCATCCGTAGCGATGCTTAGGTCTGTCGGAATCATGTTAGCATTAGCTACATTTATGAAATCTGGCAGATGGATGTCAAAACGAGTTTCCTTACCAGTTTTCGTAAGGAAAGGTTGTATGTGATACAATCAGAAAGGTTTTGTCGATCCTAAGGATGCTAAAAGGTATGCTAGCTCCAGCGATCCTTCCATGGATTAGAGCAAGCATCTCGGAGTCAGAATATACGCTTTGATGGAGTGATCAAAGTTTTTGGGTTTATACAAAGTTTGTTGGAAACTTGTATTTACAATAAAGTGAGTGGGAGCGCTACAACATTTCTGATAAGTATATGTGAATGACATATTGTTGATCCGAAATGATGTAAAATTTCTGGAAAGCATAAAGGGTTGTTTGAAAGGAGTTTTTCAAAGGAAGACCTGGATAAAGCTGCTTACATATTGGGCATCAAGATCCATAGAGATAGATCAAGACGCCTGATGATACTTTCAAAAGACAGCACACCTTGACATGATTTTGAAAGAGTTCAAAATAGATTAGCAAAGAAGGAGTTCTTGGCTGTGTTACAAGGTGTGAGTATTGAGTGAGACTCAAGACCTGACCACAGCGGAAGATAGAGAAAGGACGAAGGTCGTCCCCTATGCTTTAGACATAGGCTCTATAGTATGCTATGCTGTGTACCGCACATGTAGTGTGCCTTGCCATGAGTTGGTCAAGAGGGTACAATGGTGATCCGGGAAAGGATCTCATGACAGCGGTCGAACTTATCCTTAGTACCTAGTGGATTAAGGAATTTTCTCGATTATGGAGGTGGAAAGGAGTTCGTCGTAAATGGTTACGTCGATGCGAACTTTGACACTAATCCGGATGACTCTGAGTAGCAAACCGGATTCGTATAGTAGAGCAATTATTTGAAATGGCTCCAAATAGCGCGTGGTAGCATCCACAAGATGACATAGATATTCGTAAAGCACACGGTTCTGAAAGGTTCAGACCCGTTGACTAATAACCTCTCTCACAAGCATAACATGACCAAACCAGAACACATTGAGTGATAATCACATAGTGATGTGAACTAGATTGTTGACTCTAGTAAACTCTTTAGATGTTGGTCACATGGTGATGTGACCAGTGAGTGTTAATCACATGGTGATGTGAACTAGATTATTGACTCTAGTGCAAGTGGGAGACTGTTGGAAATATGCCCTAGAGGCAATAATAAATGGTTATTATTATATTTCTTTGTTCATGGTAATTGTCCATTATTCATGCTATAATTGTATTGTCCGGAAATCGTAATACATGTGTGAATACATAGACAACACCATGTCCCTAGTGAGCCTCTAGTTGACTAGCTCGTTGATCAATAGATGGTTACGGTTTCCTGACCATGGACATTGGATGTCGTTGATAACGGGATCACATCATTAGGAGAATGATGTGATGGACAAGACCCAATCCTAAGCATAGCATAAAAGATCGTGTAGTTTCGTTTGCTAGAGCTTTTCCAATGTCAAGTATCTTTTCCTTAGACCATGAGATCGTGCAACTCCCGGATACCGTAGGAGTGCTTTGGGTGTGCCAAACGTCACAACGTAACTGGGTGACTATAAAGGTGCATTACGGGTATCTCCGAAAGTGTCTGTTGGGTTGGCACGGATCGACACTGGGATTTGTCACTCCGTGTGACGGAGAGGTATCTCTGGGCCCACTCGGTAATGCATCATCATAATGAGCTCAATGTGACTAAAGCGTTAGTCACGGGATCATGCATTGCGGTACGAGTAAAGAGACTTGCCGGTAACGAGATTGAACAAGGTATTGGGATACCGACGATCGAATCTCGGGCAAGTAACATACCGATTGACAAAGGGAATTGCATACGGATTGATTGAATCCTCGACACCGTGGTTCATCCGATGATATCATCGTGGAACATGTGGGAGCCAACATGGGTATCCAGATCCCGCTGTTGGTTATTGACCGGAGAGGCGTCTCGGTCATGTCTGCATGTCTCCCGAACCCGTAGGGTCTACACACTTAAGGTCCGGTGACGCTAGGGTTGTAGAGATATATGTATGCGGAAACACGAAAGTTGTTCGGAGTCCCGGATGAGATCCCGGACATCACGAGAGGTTCCGGAATGGTCCGGAGGTAAAGATTTATATATGGGAAGTCTTATTTTGGTCGCCGGAAAAGTTTCGCGCTTTATCGGTATTGTACCGGGAGTGCCGAAAGGGGTCCGGGGGTCCACCAAGGGGGTCCACCAGCCCCGGGGGGCCACATGGGCTGTAAGGGGTGCGCCTTGGCCTATATGGGCCAAGGGCACCAGCCCCAAGAGGCCCATGCGCAAGAGATAAGAGAAAAGGGAGAGTCCTAAAGGGGGAAGGCACCTCCGAGGTGCCTTGGGGGGGAAGGACTCCCCCCTGGCCGCACCCTTCCTTGGAGGAAGGGGCAAGGCTGCGCCCCCCCCTCTCCCTTGGCCCTATATATAGTGGGGGGAAGGGAGGGCAGCAACATCTAAGCCTTGGGCGCCTCCCTCCTCCCCTGCAACACCTCTCTCTCTCTCGCAGAAGCTCAACGAAGCCCTGCCGGAGACCCGCTACATCCACCACCACGCCGTCGTGCTGTTGGATCTCCATCAACCTCTCCTTCCCCCTTGCTGGATCAAGAAGGAGGAGACGTTGCTGCACCGTACGTGTGTTGAACGCGGAGGTGCCGTCCGTTCAGCACTCGGTCATCGGTGATTTGGATCACGGCGAGTACGACTCCGTCATCCACGTTCATTGGAACGCTTCCGCTCGCGATCTACAAGGGTATGTAGATCCACTCCTTTCCCTTCGTTGCTAGTAGACTCCATAGATGCATCTTGGTGAGCGTAGGAAAATTTTAAATTATGCTACGATTCCCAACAGGGCCTTCTGCGGGTCGTATCATCAATGGGCCTTATACGGGCCGTATGATCGATTGGCCAAACATGGGCCAAACAGACCGCATTATGGCCGTAAACGGGCTAGAGTTGGAATCGTCCGTTCATGGGCCGACCATAACGGGCCATCGTTAATAGGCCGTATTTGATGACGCTATGAAAACGGCCCAACGTATTAACGGACCATAAACGGGCCGATTGTAACCACGAGCTGAATTTGGCCCACAAGCAGAAAATTACAGTAACGGACCGTAAGTAAACGAATGCTGGAAATGAGCCCAAGAATAAATGGGCTCTGAGAAGGCCGAAAGATAATATGGGCTGGAAACGGCCCAACGGAATAACGGGCCGTTAATTGGTATAAAGTGATACACTGTTCATTACGGGCCAATTTCACCACGGGCCGTTAATGGGTGTAAAGTGATACACTATTCATTACGGGCCAGTTTCACCACGGGCCGTTAATAGGCCAAGAGTTACATAGGGCCTCATATGGGCCGAAAGACGTCATGGGCCATACATGGGCCAGAAGTGAAAACGGGCTGGAATCATATTGGATGGCCCAGATGACGCTACTGGGCCTAATTCGGATAGGGCATAACGGGCCTTGGGTTAGCGGGCTGTAAATGGGCTATATGCGAACAGGCCATTAACAGGCTTTCCATGGGCCGGCCCGCCACCTTTTGACCAAGTCAAACGGGCCGGCTTTTTCACAGGAATGGGCCTCTGTTGGGCCGTGCCATGTGTCGACGTATCATAGGCGCCTTCTGTCCAATGAGTGGATGACATTTGTCCCAACGATGAGCCGACACGTGTTTCCTCCAGCCAATGATGATTTTACACGTGGAAAATCCCCATTGGTCGGGGCTGTTAACGGGTTATCGGATCCAAAATCCGACCCGATAGCTTAACGGTGTTCCGTTACGGTGGATGCCACGTGTCGGTCACCCTTGACGAAAGCACTTCTGTGACGCGTGATTTATCGTCATGGAAGTGGACACTTCCGTGATGATAATTTTGGTAATGTCATGGAACATTTCTACGACAGCACAGGTATGACTATCTTGATTCTGTCATAAATTTGTCATGGATGTACATGCATGACAAAAAACGTGACGTATTGTGACAAACACGTATCATCACGGAAGTGTATTTTTTGTAGTGAGCGGCGCGCGACCGAGGAACAGGAAGGGGGGTGCGGTGCGGGGAGCTGGGCTAACTGGGCCGGCCAGGCTGGTTGAGGTCTAGGGGGACAGGGGGTTTGGTGGGCCGGTCAGCGCAATGGGCTAAGGCCCATGGAGGCAGGGGGCTTCTCCTTCTTCTTTTCCTCCTTGCTCTCCACTTTTCTTTTCTTTTTAAAGCTTTTCTGTTTTAGCTATTTTAGGCCACTTAGACATTTTGCAAAAATGTTGGTTCACCACCAATATTACCAGAAGAATATGTTCCACATGATGCACATTTTAGTTTTCATGTCTGAGCATTTTTGAATTTCACACATAAATTCAAATTGAATTCAACTGGAATTTGAAATGGAATATTGCTCAAAGTGACCAAGCACTGTTATAGCAAAATGATTAGCTTGATCTCAGGGATTACTGTAGCATCATTACTCCGGGGTGTTACACCAGGCGCCCCCATATCCGCCCCATATTTGGGCTGGATATGGGGGGTGCCGGTCAGCCCGGGCGTTTGAGGGCCGTTTGAGAGGCCCGTCTGGATCAAAAAATCATGACCGGGCATTGACCGATCGGCCCGCCCGGGCGTATGAGGCGGGTTTGAGAAGTCCGGTTGTAGATGCTCTGATACTCTACTTTTTTACGTACACCTTCATGGAGTACAAGGTATACTTCGTGTTAGAAGGGAGAGAGAGAATTGGTGAAATAGTTGGTTCATTGTATTGCTTGAGCCTCGTGGGCATATATATAGGAGTACATGATCATGTTGGAGTACAAGGCAAGATAGAATAATATCCTACGCTATCCTAGCTTTCCTAATAATCACGATACTCAACATCCCCCCACAGTCACAACGGTAGTGACGCAGACGGTGAGACTGTAGAAGAATCCGAAGGGAAGCCGACGGACACCCCCCTCCCCACAGTCTTTACGGTCGATGCATCGCGGAGTCGTGACAGGAGTGGAAACCGACGAGGTTGCTCAAGCAAGGCGGTAGCCCTTTGTGCCGTTTGTCGATGTAGCCGAGAGCGTGGGTGGTGGAGCCGTGGTCGAGGTAGCCGTGCGAAGAATGCCGTGGTCGATGTCGAGTCGGGGTGGCCGGTGTCGAGGAAGTCGCCGTGGAGCCGCGGGCGCAAGAGGGCGCCGAGTTAGCATGGGCGCAGTGGTGTCGAAGTAGGAGTGCACCGGGAAGAAAATGTTGTTGACGACACGTCGCGGCGGGTTTGCCAAGACCGGGGATACATCGTGGACGAAGGCACGCACCGGTGTTGCTAGCACCGGACATGCGTAGACGGACGAAGACGAAGTTGACGAAGCGCCGACCAGGCTTGCCAGGCCCAGGGACACGTCGTGGATGAGGGCATGCATCGGTGTTGCTAGCACCGAGCATGCGTAGACGAGGGACCTGCACGAGCTGTACGCCCATGTCAGAGAAGTCGGAGGGGCCAGCAGAGAAGAACTCGACGATGATTGCGGCGTCCATCGGCGCGGGCTCGATGTCACCAACGGTGGTCGGAGTAGACGAAGTGGTCGGGGTAGATGACGGCGACGCTGGCGACGGGCTGGTGCTTGGACGAAGACGAAGGGGGTGGACGGGCGGCGGCGGCAGCTACGAAGGTAGCAGCGGCGGCGGCCAAAGAAGAGCGGCGGCGGCGGCCTGACGACGGCGGCGGCTAGGTTAGGAGTGCAGCGGCGGTGCTCGAAGTAGGCGAAGAACCCTGACAGCGTGACAAAAACCGGACAGCGAGGCCCGAGCGACCAACGGAGCAGCGGCACCCGAGTTGAGGCAGCCGAGGAGCCTGATGCAGCCGCCCCGACGCAGCCGAGGAAGAAGCCGGCGAGGTAGACCGCCGGGCCGCCGTGCAGACGCGGCGGAGGCGGGTGACGTGGATCGATGGGTGGGCTGGCACGCGAGCGACGGCTATCATTGGCCGTCGCATGGCGCGAGGCCGCCGAGTCGGGGCGATGCAGGTATCCCGGTCGGAGCAGGGGGTGACGACCGGCGCAGGGCGACGGGCGGACCGACGCGCGGACGACGGCTGGCCTTGATGGGCCGCCTTGGCGTGCGTGGACGCCGGGTCGGAGGAGAGGCCTGCTGGTCGCGCCTGGGTTGGAGTAGAGGCGCACAAGGGTCGACGGTGGCGGCGGGTGACGCAAACCGGATCACATAGACCGGAAAACCAAAAAGTAGACGCCGATCAAAGTGACCGGCCAGAGAGAGAAAACCAGGATCAAAGGATCGGGAAAAAGACTCTCTAGGGTTTAGGATCATGGAGGCCGACCGGCGCGGCCCCCGGCGGCGGTCATGCGAGTCTAACTCCCTAGGTACGGGCGGCGCGGCCCCCGGCGGCGGTCATGGAGGCCGACCGCCCCGGGGGCGGCGCGCGGGTGCGGAAGCGGCGGCGGCGGCTAGGGTTTAGGATCGACTTGCGATAGATACCATGTTAGAAGGGAGAGTGAGAGAATTGATGAAATAGTTGGTTCATTGTATTGCTTGAGCCTCGTGGGCATATATATAGGAGTATATAATCACCTTGGAGTACAAGGCAAGATAGAATAGTATCCTACGCTATCCTAACTTTCCTAATAAACATTATGCTCAACACTTCGCACTAATCTGAGAGTATAGACATTTTTTTAGTCATCGGGATTGTTTATTATAGAAAGCATTGTATGAGATCTCTTGAACCCCAGTTATGCTTACGTACATCCACAAAAAAATTGCATTACCTTCTCTCTCGGTAATTTGTCATCCCGCACGATGCGTTGCATTCCATGATGCATGCCATCCGATACGGCTTGGTCCGTTTATTAACATCGCCGGTTGCAACGCGGTTCATGGCTGTCAGAAGAGTGTCGTGTGTTTCACCTAATTTAAGGCGCCATGTCGCTGTACAAGCACGTCCAGGTTCTTTTGAAGACATAGGAGTGTCAAGCATGCCCATGTAGACTAAGGTTGGAGAAACATGTTGCTATAAATCAGAGCGATTTTTGGCAATTACAGACACCTGTACTAGAGTTCTAGATCATGTGCAATCTTTGTTGAAAGATTTATAATATTGTGTGTTCCGCTTGAGATATGTGAAGCTTGTGTGTGTTGCATGCATCCCCGCAACAGCAATTTGTAAGTTGCTTTTTTTTTTGAGAAATAATTTGTAAGTTGCTTGAATTTGCAGTTAAATATGAACATCTACAATATTAAAACTATATAGTATGAAAATACATTTATCTGATAATGTTGATTTCATATTGTCAATGTTTATATTTTTTAATATAAAGTTAGTCAAACTTTATCAAGCTTGACTTTGACCAAATCTTATATGCAGACTAAAAAGAAACGGATGGAGTATGTAAGGTCTAATGCGTATTTTGAGAGTGCCTTTGACTATTGATAAGATTGGAAGAAAGGATATATGCTTTTGTTCTCGTATCCTTATCCCTTGCAATCACGAGAACCTAGCAATAAGATTTTGTCCTTCCACTTCAATCATAAAAACATGGTAATAATAAGAAAAGAAAAATTAGAGAGCACAACTACGTGACCACTTGCGGCATTGTCTACCACCACTACAACTCTCACATCGTTTCAATAGTTCTCTTGCTCCATCCATGCTCAGACGATCAGACCCATAAACAGTAGGAGTACTTGGCCATCCAAACCATAGCCGACTCTTCTCAGAATTGCCACGAGTAGGCCATCCAAACCAAGCCTTCAGACACAAATGATGGCAATAAGGTTTTTCGGACCATGCAAATGCATACCACTATCCTGAACTGTCTACCTCCACTAAGCTGTCCTGCTCTATAACTGCATCCTACACGGCTACATCGATGAGCCACTGCTGCCATTGTTCAACGACACCAGCAAAACTATGTGTATGTCTTACAAGAGAACCTGTTTTGGATGCGTTGGCCTAACTATGCACAAGGTATTGTGTTCATATGTACTGCCTTATACCACCTTGTTTGGAATGCTTTAGACCTTTTGTGCTGCTAGGAAAATTTATGACGTATTATGCCCCATGTTAATTCCTCGAATTAAATATCGCACACATTCTGCAACTTCATAAAACCGAGGATGCCAATGGCTTCGATTGTGAATATTTCAGCCGTTACTGAGGCATGACAACGCCGAGCTGGAACTACAAAAATAATGGACCCTTCTACGGCACGTGTTCTCATTGATCCGGTGAGCTCTGCAAGGCAGGAAGACAATACCATTAGAAAACCGAAGTATCTCAATCTAAGAATGCCATTCTGGCTAAAGCTTAACAAAATTGCCATTCCTATCAACCATCGAAAATTTCCATAGAAAATTTCCTCCTACACTTCCTTTTTAGATAAGACACCCAAAGGGCATCTTATATCTGATAAGTATCAAGGAAAACAGTAGCTAGTACAATGGAAAAACGAGAAGACACGAAATGACCAGTAAAAGTTAAAACTACATAAAAAAAACCATATAGGTCGTCTTCTTCCTTCGACTTTACACCGCCAGCTGGAGCTGAAATTTTTCACTGAACCAGCAGTAAGAAGCGCCCTTGCCATACCCTCACAGACCTTTTGCTGATGGCGGATCAGACGTCGTCAAGGTAGACTGGTAGAGGGACACTGGAGAAACCTTATTCCAATGCGCCAGCGCCATCACCTCCTCGCAGATGCGACGAGGGAACCAAAACCTAAGGGGAACATGGACCTACTAGAACCAAGAAAAAAGGAAGGGACGGGTCACCACTCCTCTGGCCACTGACGAGGCTGCCGTACGAGAGAGGATGACCAAGGAGACCTTGGGTGGCGTCCAGGGTTTGGAAGAAAATGTAAGTCCTTTTTTTAGTGTAAACGTGCTCATCTTTTACTATTTACTTTTAGGATGACTCAAAAGTGGAAAAGGTTATGCAGCTGGAGATGGTGGCCTCCCCGGTCTTTCCGGCGAGACCTGCTGGCATTGCGATGCTGTGATGTGGGCTGCAGCATAGAGCGTGGGCGTCCGGGGCGCTATGTACGCCGGCGCCGGCATGTCCAAAAAGATTGCTTCACTAGTTCTGGCTGGGCCCTGCCATCCACCTGCTGACTCCTAGGCACATATGGGTGGAAGGTACATTGGCCCGCACAGCCCTAGAGATGTGGTCTTCTTCGGAGGCGCCTGGCAACGGCTGTGACGCGACCTTGAGGCCCTGAGTCTAGCTACCTCGGCATTTATGGTTGGAGGCTGGACAAGGCGAGACCTTTCGTCGTTGCGGTCTGTAGTTGGTGGCACCTATACCTGCTTGTTCGGTGAGGACGGTGGTGTGTATGCGCGTCCCTCCTCCTGGGAGGTTGTACCTGTACTGTTGTTCTGGGAGGTTGTACCTGTACTGTTGTTCTCTTCCTGTTCAATGAAATGAAACGCAAAGTCTTTTGCGTTTTCTCTAAAAAAAAGTGGAAAAGGTTAAGTGCTTCCAGAAAGCCAAAGCCTTCAGAATCATATCCAGTAATTTTGTTCTGGTTCAATTCATCTAAAGATGTTGGTTTCCAAAAAAAATCATCTAAAGATGTTTGATGCGGAGACCTTGTTCGCATACATACACAGGACCATACACGAATCCTAGAAGTATACCATACTAAGTTAAAATTGAGGAGCATGTCTCTTATATTGTTGTGAAGGAAAACTGGGTTCTGTGCTCACGTTTCTAGGATGTCATTTTCATTGGAATAATCTCGCACATCCTGGGAACTCTGGTTTCCTTAAAACAGACTAAGATAAACTGACTTAGTATTTAGGTGTGCAATTTTCACGAACAACAACACAACATACACATTTTAATGTTGCAAAGTACTCCCTCCATCCCACAATATAAGATGTTTTTGCAAGCTTTGTTAGCTTGTAAAACCGTCCTATATTGTGGCACGGAGGGAGTAGATCACAGGTCATTGGCAACTACTTACCAGGCCAAGAGCTTCTGCAACGGTTTTGACACCGGTAGTACATGCGCTCCTGTATAGAGAGAGAAGGTGAACCCTCTCTGCAACTTCCAAATTCTTTTTAAGTCCACCAGCGACCATTTCCATTTCTGCCTGCAAGAGACAAAAAAAAGAGCTTGCATGATCATGTTTTTTCTCACCAATAGGAGGATATATACGCAATAACATTGAACAATGCCCGAAGAATATCCCCTAGGTTTTTTAAGTTTAAGTTATTTGCATGCATAGCCATAGAGTGAGACAACTCAGGTAGTCTAAGCTAAATATTACCGATGGAAATAGCAGCATGCCACAGTATTATGTAACTAGTACAAGAAACCTAGTCTTCGTTGCTACAGACATGCAATCACCTAGTATTCACACTACAGCCAGCCCCCAAGTGGGATAAACCATGGAAAACCATAGCAACCCAACTCGTCTTTCTTCCCTTAGCTCAAAAGTTTAACTTGGTCTAAGAGTTTTAATACAGTTGTCTCCCTTGGATTCACACGCTGTGAAAACGTAAATAAATCATATAGGACAACGTAGGGCCGTATGCACTTGCACAACACACTGTTGGTCGAGGGAATCACAAGTTTGCAACTCTTGAGAAACTAAAGGATGAAAATGGATCACAAAAGAGAACAGTAACACTGAGAAAGAAATTGCCAAGCTCAAAAACAAAAACATACAGAATTTTCTTCTGGAGGGAATACACGATGAATTCTACAGATTTTTACAAGCTCATCCAATGCCTCCGCTCGTTTTCCCTGAATCTCTAGAGCCTGCGGATAATGACACATAGAATCAACATGATTGATACATATGCAAGATCATAAACAAGTCTAAAATCCTAAAAAAAAAATCCATACCCAGCATTGCAAGAGACACGCACGAGTGCGAGCAGCAACTGATGCACAAACAAGTGTGGCAGCACGGAACTTGTCCAACCCAATATTCATAGAAAGACCAGCAAGAAAATCTCTTGGATTCTCTCCATTGATTTGTGCTGTCCCCATGTCTTCTGCTGTCCTTTAGTAAGAATAAAATATCAGGAACATGCGTACCAAATAAGCAATAAAATTAAAATAATACCACAATTTCTTTACAGTAGATAGTTGCCATGAAGAGCTGAATGTGACGTGAAATACACAAAAAATGTTTTCTTTACAGTAGATAGTTGCCATGAAGAGCTGAATGTGACGTGAAATACACAAAAAATGTTGTCCTGCAACAGAACACACCTGCTGCAATCGTCCAGAACAAAGCCTGTTGTTGCCCTATAGAAAGAATCGCGTGCATTTTCTGTGTCAAATGAGACCTTTACTCCTGATATCTTGCATAACTGCCTTAGCTGCATTAAAAAACAAGGAATTAAGGAACAGCAAGATGGCATGTTTGACAAACTGTTAATATTCCTACAATATTTCTGGTGCTCCGAAGATTGGGAGATTTATTCAACACAAAGTAAATCTTAAATCATTACATAATGATATTTCCAATAAGATATGTAAGAATCATGCCTATAAAGGACATTACTAGAATAATTAGGCTAATTTATGTAAACAAATCAATGTGGTGACCAACACACGTGCCGTCAAGTCCTAAATCCATACAAGGAAGCAGGGTTGTGATGAATTTCTAATCAATATTACTTCAGTCGCATACAGATTGCTTTTAGTTCACAGTTAGTGATGCGGCTTCAAAATCAAAATTACAGTAGGGAATAAAATATCAGAATTAAAATTCTATGTGTAAGGTGCCCAACAAGAAAATATTATTTTGTGCAATTATGTGACTATGCCAGGCTGCAGCTCCTGGCTTCTAGCTTCTGGGAACAAGCTGGAGCCGGTTAGTACAACTCTCCAAGTTCCACCAATGCTTAAGCCAGAGCCAGAAAAGCTTAATGTGCATTTTTTTATAAGCTGGAGCAAGCAACCTCTGGCCAGCTGCACGTCTCCTTACTTCTACCAAAACAGTAAAACTAGATTGTTCATAGCTAGCTTTTCAGAGCTCAAATTTTGAAGCCGGAGCTCGGCCAAACAGAGACCAAGATCTAGCAAGAGGTAGATGTTAACAAAACAATCCAATAGAAAGGGTTAAATCCATAGGGATATTGCAGTATTAAACAGTAAGTACGTAATCTAGAGGACCATGTCGTTCTATCAGATTGCGAATTTGTGTGTCGACATACTTCCATGGAAAAAAAAACATAACTGCCTGCTACAGAAGGTTATATAGCAAGAAGAGCATGCCAGCACTTCTCAAATTCAAGGAAAGGAGGTCATACAAATTTGCAAAAATAAATAAATTATAACATCATAATGTTAAAGGTACGAAGACTAACTTGAACTGCATCATCGTATCTGTAATCCCTCCCCGCAACCCTATTGTCAACGATTGCTGGAACATGGAAAGATTTAAGGTTTTGATAAATGAAGCAGCATGGAAGTTCTCACGAGTATGATAAGATGGCCTACATTACCTGCCAATGAAAAAGGGTAACACTATTAGACTATTAGTTATCTAGTACTCCCTCCGTTCCAAAATACTTGACTTCCATTTGTTAAAAAATGGATGTACCTATATACTAAAACATGTCTAGATACATCTATATTTTGACAAATGGAGGGCATGTATTGTGGAACGGAGGGAGTACTTTGCATCACCTCCTGTTATGTGAAGGAAAGTGGCAACAATAATAAGAGGTAATTTGATCTTCCATGAGCAACCTAGACCTCAAGGATCCGTATTTGGAGTTTGGACTACCACAATGGAGACACACAAGTTACATGTGCTAATCAATACCAAGAAACTAAGACTGAGGCCAGACACCATTCAAATGTTTGGGTTTAATTTGTAAGGATGTTACTCCTTCTCTTTTTGGGATACTATATGCTACTGGGTCAAACCAAAATTCAGCCAAATCTCACACATGGCAGTGATAGTAGAAAAAATCTGCATCCATCTAGACTCAAGAACAAAAGTTGGTTTTGCCTATTAGTGAAAGAAATGCTGAGAACAAATAAAACAGTGCTACTAGCACAGTTCTACTATTGTTCGCCAGGCATTCAAAATGATACTACACTAATATTTCTGAGTTCCGACGAGAATAAATGAACCTAGAAAGCTCATATTATCCTATTTTCCGATTGATATAGTTGTTCTATATGCAATCTGGTTATGTGCAGTATTCCTATCTATACCTACTAATAAAGCAAGGTGATATTCTTGGTTTCGTCCCGTGTCTGATCCTACGTTAAGTGTATGATACACGAGGTGGTACTAATTTAATGGTTGGGGTCTAAAATTAGTCCGCAGAGAGCCCACTTGGGTGTCACCCAACAATGCAGTCAGCCCACTCGGGTGTCACCCGCCAATGAAGCAGGCCTGGTAGAAAATCACCTGGGCTGTGTTGGGCTTGATCCGCACAATTTTCGGTCAACTAGCAAAAAATTAATTGCGTTCATGGGGTATCGAACTTGCGACCTCTCCCTCGTGCCCACAAGGCTGGAGCCAACCATGCTGACACTTTTCTGTGTTATAAACAGGTTCGCTAAGGAATTACATAGTCCCACCTTGCCCGTTTTCATCACAATTCACCAATTTATATACGTTCTTAAGTTGTGTGGAGAATCAAGAAGCTGTTTGGGGAATAGATGTGAATCTGATTGCCCTGGGACTGAAAGAAAGAGAGGCCAAGCGGGAGGCTTTGCTTGATTGGTTCTCCCTGCAGATCGAGAAGGGTCGAGAGAGCGCCATGGGGTGTACAGGAGGCGGCCTTGGCCTCGCTTCAGGAAGCCGTAGGGAGGAAGAAAACGGGGGGGAGGCGGCTGGATGCTGGTCAAGGGGTCGGACGATGAAGCTCGCTTCAGGAAGCCGAAGGGAGGAAGAAAACGGGGGGGAGGCGGCCGGATGCTGGTCAAGGGGTCGGACGATGAAGCTCGAGGTTGCGGCCATGGTGTCCTGTGACTAGCGACTGCCAGCAGCGCTGCGATTTTGCAGTCTAACGACCGCCGTATTAGCGTATAGATCTGGTCCGTTTCTTCGTGGGTGCCTTCGGCCTGATGGGCTTCTGCGTGCTGACTAGATTGACCAGGCCTACTCACAGGATTTTTTTTTGTCTCAAACAAAAGGAAAAAAAAACAGCATAAGATTGTTTGAGCTGCAATTTTATGTGCATGTGAACACGTGTGGTGCTATGGTTTTTTTGTTTTGTTTGCCAGGCCTACTCCTCTTATCAACATTTGTTTTGGTAACTCCAGCATATAGATCACAATGGATTGTGGTGTATGCATAAACCCAGATTTTGGCTGGTTTATTGTACACCGCATTGCTAATTTTACCCGATTTAATTTCTAACCATGGCAACAATGCTCTGTTGTTTATTGAAGCTGAGAAGCAGTAGTAGGATGCATGTTCTGAATTTTTGCACTGGGATTCAGCCAATACCACGGTTGAGATTGCTAAGCTTGATATTCATATATGATGTTTCCCGAAATATCTAGGGGGCTATGAACAAATTTAGATGGTTGATGACGGGAATACATACCCTCTTCCCAAACTAGCGTCCCAAAGTACCTTTGATCTATAGTTTTTCTAATTGAAGACTTTTCTGATGCATCGGTCGTGACTAAAGTACATTTAGGTTATTTGGGTGACAAGACAGTTAAGGGTAGTCAAGGTGCCTAGGTTTAATTGGGAAATGAGAAAGTTGCAATCACTTGATTTTTTTTTCTCCATAGAAATGCATGGGCCTTTAATTACATATATCTTTATGTAGAGAAATGCATGTATGATACTTTAACAAATGGATAATTAAGTTTTCAGTTAAGACGAATGTTGATAGCATCACATACGTGAGAGTTCTCCCATGACAGCGCACAAATGCACAAACATGGAAGAATTCTTTTCTCCCGTTGCAACCCACGGGCATGTGTGCTAGTTGACTCCATATTTGAACTAGAAACAGAACAAGATAGTTTGAGATATATACAGGCATTCACCTCGGACCAATCTATTGGCCAATATCGCCCACTTGTCCGCTTCTTGCCCCAGTTCCACCAACTCGGTTTCTATCTCCGGCCACCACTCCGGGAGCCTTCCCTGTGGTTCCTTCTTCCTGACCTTCCTTGCGGGCTCCTTGACGTGGCTGACCGGAGGTAGCACAGGAGACGATACAGCCACCACCACCTCCTTCCCACCCATGCTCCGGTCCCGCTTCGTCACCACAGCTCCGCCTTCCGGTCGTTCCCACCAGCCCCGCCCCCATAGCTGGCGCCAGGCCCGCAAGGCCAGCCCCAGCGACGCCCAGGCCGCGGCGGAGAGAGCGAGGGACCAGAGAAGGGCGAATGCGGCGAAGCGCAGCGACGAGCGGCGGAAGGTCAGGACCAAGCGGTCCCCACCGACGACGCGGACGCAGGAGCGGAGGTCGCTGTAGGCTTCGTCGGCCTCCGCGGCGAGGCGCTGGAAGCGCAGCTCCGCGCGGCGGCGGAGGCGCCAGAGCTCTCCCTCGAGGCCGCCGAAGTCGTCTTCGGGGGCGGGGGCGAGGGCCGGGGTCGGGGCGGCGGCCTTGCTGCCGGAGCGGAAGGGGCTAGGGTTTTTGCTGCGGAAGCGCCGCGCGAAGGCCAGGGCTGTGACCGTTCGGCGGCTGCCGGGTGAGTGGTGTTGGAGGAGAGACGGGAACGACGTAGAGGTGGCCGCTGCTATCGCCGGCGGGGCGGCGGCGGTGGCTAAGGCCATCGCATCAGGATTCAGGCTGTGTTAGATGAGGGGTTTGGAGGGCGTCTGCGGTTGGATGGAGATGATTACCCGAACCCGCAGCTGCAGGGAGGGGCAA
This sequence comes from Triticum aestivum, assembly GCF_018294505.1. Classification (NCBI taxonomy): domain Eukaryota; kingdom Viridiplantae; phylum Streptophyta; class Magnoliopsida; order Poales; family Poaceae; genus Triticum; species Triticum aestivum. The sequence continues at coordinate 66,218,854 of NC_057796.1, forward strand.
ATTTGACAATTTTAACATGTGAATGAAATCATTTCACAAAATGAACTCCCTTTAAAAAAAATTCACTCAGCTGACTTTTTGAGCGGCGCCCGACACGAAAACGCCACACTATGCTAAAATTACTAAGTCAATGCCTGACCAGCCCGGACTGCCTAAAAATTATTAAGTCAATGTGCAGCGTCTAAGAGCTGGGCGCTATACTATATAGTGTGGCGCCTAGCCTCCGGGCGTTGCACTGTACTTATTGAGTAGGATCCTGCACAGCGATAGCTGCGCTGCACTGCACGTACGTCGCCTCAAGCCAGCGCAAGGAACTTCGTGCATCTTTGATCCTTAAAGTTGTTGGCGATGTCTATAATGGTCCCGGAACTCACAAACTGCTTCTATACAATCCTGAAACTTGCAAATACGGACTCAGGATAGTCCTTAATCTTGGCAAACCGGTCCTGGGCTACGGCAACGCGTACGCCCCAGCCACGTCAGCTTAGGAGTAGTTCGCGGGCATCCGCCGCGAGTCGTGGACATATTCAGTTATTCCAATTCCAGTCGAATCTTTGCGATCAGGCTGCGGCGGCGTTCGCCTGATCATGGACGACAAGGCCGGCCGGTACCTGAGCGCCCTGGCTACGGCAAAGGAGGGAAGGGCCTCCCAGCCGTAACTGCCGGCGGCGGTCTGCGGCGCCTATGGGTGCGCCGATACGACGGCTCGATGAAGTGCCGGCGCCGATGTACAGTAAGGCCAAATATTCCGGGCATGGGAACGATTTTTGTTAAGATTGCAATGTTGTAGCACGAAAATAGAGGGGTATCCAGTACGCTGGCTATTTTGAGTGGAGATTGGGGAATCAACTGACTGTAGCTCATTGCACTTGATGAAGAGGGAAATTTTAATATATAAAGGCGTAAAGACTTGATATATAAAACTAATGTGTTCGACTGATTGTGTGTCTGCATATGAAAATTTTAATTATGTACTATTGGTCACTCGTAAGGAACACGACAATACCCCAGGACGTGAATGTATCTTTGACTCCTTGTTCTTACATGGATGATGTTACTCGAGGACTCCCATGTACGAGAATTCATGGTTTTCAACTCAATTAGTCTGCTGAGTTTACCCACTTTAGTAACATTCTATAAATGGTTCTGACAATTGCAAAATTTACTAAGTATATTCTTGTTTTCATCAAGTGGTGCTGCTATATGAAGTATTATGTGTGCTGATATTCTGAATTTCGGAGTATTACTAGTTTAAGGTAAAATGGTAAGGATCAGTACACATCTTTTCATGTGCTGATATTCTGAAAGAGAGTAGCTGAAGAAGTAACTCTAGTAAAGCAGCAAGACATGGATGAGAACAATGAGAAAAAGAAGGCTGAAGGCGCAGCAAAAGTTAAGGCAATGGATGAACAGGACAACATGAAACATTGGCAAATTCAGACAGAAACATCAAAACGGGCACCTTCCAACCAGGAAAGGTCAAGGTTTAAAAAACCAAGAAAAGTTAACATGTTTGATGAGCTAAGGAGTGGCTGAATGCCATGTGTGAACTTTTCAGGGTTAGATTATTTTATTAATGAACTAGTAATGTCAGCTGCAGAACTTGTAATCATTGTTTTATGTACTGTTGAGATCATATACGCTTGGTGTTCAGATCATATACGCTTGGTGTTCAGATCATATACGCTTGGTCTGCTTCTCCTAAATTTAGTTAAATCGTCTTTATATTTGTTTTCTGTGATTCCTACTGAATGCACTTGCATCTCATGGAAAATCAGCTATGGAGAAGTTTCATTTGTGTTCTGTGAGTCCTGCAAAATTCGCCTACATCTTGTGAAAATTCAGCTATGGAGATGTTTTGTGTTCTGTGTAGTTCTGCAAAGGCACTTACATACTGTCAAAATTTAGCTAGGGAGATATTTTATTTGTGTGTTGTGTAGTCCTGCAAAATGCACTTACATCTTGTGAAAATTCAGCCAATGTGATGTTTTATTTGTCTGCTGTGTACTCCTGCAAAATGCACTTACATCTTGTGAAAATTCATCCAAGGAGATGTTTTATTTGTGTGATGTGTAGTCCTGCAAAATTGAGTCACATATATGCTCAATTGTTGCTTCAGGTTGGTCTCGGTACTGTACAAACTGCACTTCACATGCATGTATTACAGAAGGATAGATGAGGACAACACTTCCTGACATTAGCATAGTTCTCATGCATAGCTGACATTACATTACATATAACAAAAGAGGCACATACTGTTGGCAGTAAATATAGTTCACGTAAAAGCTGACCACCAAGTTCACTAATCTAACATATACATAACACTGAGAAATACATAGCCTGGTATTCACGAGTTCAGAACTCGCACTGCCATCAACTTTGCCCAGAACATGGCTGTTTCTGTGCATGCGAGTCAGGTCGATTCGCACCTCTTGACGGCAGTACGGCAGGATGACCACCTCGGATGACAGAGCACCCACCACTGGTCGATGGCCGGAAGGAGTGCGGCCGGAGTCATCGCATCGCCGCCATCTCCGACCGCCGCCGCCATCAGCACGCGCCGACGTTATCGTGCCTCCAGCGCATCCATGGTAGATGTGCGCGCGAGGCACATGGCCTTACCTCCTGCGCGCAAGCTCCGGCTCGAGCCACCGTCGGCGACCACAGGAGCGAAGCCGATGACACCCGCAGCATTGATGGAGAGGAGAACTCGGTCTCGCCGCTCATGCTGAGGAACGAAAGGGGGAAAACAAAATTAGAGTTAGGGATTTGGGAGGGAATCGGTACCGCGAACCAGTTAATCGGCTGGTCGTGGGCCCTATACTGACGTGGCGGGTGTGGCGTACACCATACGTAGTACGCGTTGCCGTAGCCCAGGACCGGTTTGCCAAGATTAAGGACCATACTGAGTCCGTATTTGCAAGTTTCAGGACTGTATAGAAGCAGTTTGTGAGTTCCGGGACCATTATAGACATCGCCAACAACTTTAAGGATCAAAGATGCATTTTACTCCCATGCATCGCATGCAGCAGTTGGGTATCACGTCTTTTCAGATAGGCTGGAACGGATACACGCGCAGCAGCCCTCTCTTTACTCTCACAGCCGCGTCGGATTGGATGGATGGATTAGCAGCTTTCTTGTCTCGTTGGAGTACTACTACTAGTGCTAGCAGTTAGGCAGTACTATGTAGGTAGAGAGGCATGTAGCCCTGTGTTTGCTGCATGCGCTGCATCCTACATGTGTAGCGGCAACTGTACAGTGCTTTGCTGCATGCGCTGCATCCTACAGGTACCGGCAACTGTACAGTGGCGCTACACTGTATAGTGTGGCGCCTAGCTTTTAGGCGCTGCACATTGACTTATTAATTTTTTGACAGTCCGGGATGCGACGCTGGTCAGTCGTGTAGTGCCTGTCAGTCAGGCGTTGCACAGTATAGTGTGGCGCCTTCGTGTCAGGCGCCACCCAAAAAGGTCAGTTGAGTGAATTTCTTTTAAAATGAGTTCATTTTGTGAAATGATTTCATACACAGGTCAAAATTGTCAAATCTGCCGCAGGGAGGCAACTCAAAACGCGAATCATCAAATTGACCTCAACCTCAAATGTTCGGACGAGACGATCCCGACAATTTTAGGCAAACCTGACCCTGCGGGTCGGATCAACATGGCAAGGCCTGGACTGACTATAAAAATAATGGAATTCAATTTTTTAACACGGTATAAACACAAATGCATACATACACACATACACTTACTGTCGTGGAATTAACACGTCAGATGTCCTAGGTGTAAGGACTTAGTCGTGAGGCCAGCGCATCTATGTAGTAGCTTGAGAGGGGTTGATTGGGATGAGAGACGCAGGGCGGATTAACGCATAAGACAAAGGTTTAGACAGATTCGGGCCCGGGAAACATCATCCGGTAACAACCCTACATGCTGTTTGAGGCTAGGTCTCATTATGATCACGGGAGAGTCGCCGGGAACCGGCTCTCGGTGTCTAACCCTAGAGATTATTTCTTGTTGCCTATCCCTCTTTGGGGAGCCCTGCCCCTCCTTAAATAAGTTAGAGGGGCGGGTTACATGTGGAGTCCTAGTAGGACTAGGACTAGTCTATCTTCTCTTACAAGTTAATTACAAGTCCGGGTCTTGCTCCCTTGTAAAGGAAATATTCGTCATCCCTTTCTTCTTAAGCCGGCCCACCATCATATGAGCCGGCCCTCTGGGCCTTGGGCCTAGTCTTCTATCTGACCCGCCGTCGGGGTCATTCGTGAGTCGTCTGACAGTGAGCCGCCAGACCCGTGAGTCGCCAGTCCTCCGGCGGGTCACGGTGAAGCGCCAAGTCCGGTCGGGTCATACTTCCGGCCGGGTCATACCGCGGGGTATATCCCCGACATTAGCCCCCAGTTTAATTTGGATTTATCCATGTTAAACTAATCTGCAATATAAACACAAGAACAAATTTGACAGGTTGTGTTCCGGGTTAAATATTCTTGGTAGCCGGCACTTGATCATCCTTAAGTCCTTGTCATCTTCCTTCTTGATATGTATCCATAATCTCATAGCAAAATCTCTTTAGCAGATATGTTCAAATTTTGCCAATGCAAAAAATCCAGATACTTCCTTTGAAAATCCGGGTCAACAGGCCAGCTTCAGAGTCAATTTGCTGACATTGATCTCTTGTTGAGAAATATTGTAAGAGATAATCCAGTTGAGTCGGCTTTCAAAGCACCGGCTTAAGAAATATTGGTCTTGAAATACGCATCCGATATTCAGCCGGTTTAAAGATGTAAAACTTGCCGGTTTATGAGTACCAAAATTGCCGGGTTATAAAAGCTGATACTTCCGGGTCATGATTGTTGCCAACGCCGGTTCATGATTATTGATGACGCCGGGTTGTAGACACAGGGTCATAATGATTGGTGACACCGGGTCAATCTGGTTTGCTCAAAACAAAGAATTTGAAAATATTTCTCCCTTATATCCATATTACCTGTAGCCCCCAAGGGCCGGTTTAATCAGCATGAATAAGCCGGGACTTATCACCATGGCGTTAAATAAAATCCAGTTGTGTAGCCCCCATGAGTCGGCTATAGTCATAGTAGTGTAGCCGGGTCATCCTAGAATTGTCTTGAATTGTTGCCAGGAGCAATTGGTAGCCCCCAAGGGCCGGCTCATTTAGAATGTGATGAGTCGGGTCTTCAATGAAGTGAGCAAAAAATGACTTTGCATTAGCCCCCAAGTGCCATGGTGCCTGCTGGCAGTGACATGGGACTTGCATATTTTATGTAATCTCAACTTGAATAATGTAGCCCCCAAGTGCCTGGTTGTAAGCCTGCAGCGACTCGGGACTATTCCTTTCATTGTAGAATAAATCATATCCATTGATAAAATAATAGCCATTGCGCCAAAGCGACTTTGAAAACCTCAATCATAATATTAGTTACTGATAACCATAATAAAAATCCAGCCATGCTGGCTATTAAACATTTGAATAACCCGATTTGAAATCCTCAATCATTCAAATCATAATGAAAATCTAGCCAAGTTTGGCTATTTAAAGATTCAAATACCTTATCTGTTGACAAGTAAATCCGGAGTTTAAATACCCGGCGACTCTTGGCCGATGGCGATTTATTATGCCTCCATTGTAAGCCGGAAATTTTATAACCCGGCGGCTTATAGCCTTTGAGAAAACCAAGAATTGACAACCCTTTTGAGACACCAATTTCAATCTTTGATGATGGGCTTGAACTTAATTATTTATGTAAGTCATAGCCCTGTAAATCCTCCACAGAGTTTAAACAACATGTGCCCTGGCGACTTAACGTTAAAAGCCAGGGCGGGTAATCACCCAAATGTAGTCTTATCCTGCATACAAGTAGATCACAAGATCCCTTGGCGGTTTACCGCAGGGCGGGTCATAATATCTCACATATAACCACTGTGATATTGATTTTGTACTGCCGGTTTACATGACCTGTGCAGTAAGGGTGATAACCCAATCCTTAGAAGCCAATGCTTCCACATAGATGATGATTGTCATAAGCTGGCGATTTACCATTGAAAATCAAGCCGGGTTAAATAACAACCACTCATATACACTTTAGATATGAAAAAGAGCTTCAAATGAAATCCAAAAATTGTTGGCAAAAAGAGACTTCAAATTTTTTGAGGCTTCTGATTCGAATACGATCAGAAAACCGTCCCAAAGGGGTTAAGCTAAGATTCGAATACGATCATATAGCCCCCGGTGGCTTTGGCGTTGCCGATCAAGAGGGTACCGACAGCTATGTTCTCTTTGGTTCGAATACGACCTATGTTTGAACAGGAAGCCCCCAAATGACCTTGAGAGTTGTTTAACGACGCTGATTCAAATACGATCCACGTCGGTTCCCAAAGGGGGTTGAGCTATGGTTCAAATATGACCAAGAAACTCCCCAATGAGCTCGGCAGTGTGCCGATCAAAAAGGGTATCGACAGCTATGTTCTCTTTGGTTCGAATACGACCTATGTTTGAACAGGAAGCCCCCTAGTGATCATGAGAATATTTAACGACTCTGATTCGAATACGATCAGGGTCACACCAAAAGGGTTAAGCTAAATTCGAAATACGATCAGCTCCCAATGGTCATTAAAGCAGGGTACCTATATTTGGGTTGTGCTTTGTAACAGACTCTCTTTGGTCCCTTTAATTTTTCCTGAGAACTCGAACTTTGTGAGAGATAACCTCTTTTTGAACCGGAAATTTGTAAACCGGATAATAAGAGCTTGAAAGCTTTATAAGATACAAATTTACCTTGAGCCGGACGTTTGAACCGGATTTGAGAGCTTCAAAACTTTGCGGGAGAAAGATATCTCTTGAACCGGATTTTAAACCGGAATCTTTATTTGAACCGGCAATTTTCTGACGGCCTTTAAAGTTTCATCAACATGGTAGCAGCCTCCGGAACCGGGTTATCATTCCCTCCAACGACCCGGGGTTCCCGAGTCATGTCACTGTAGCCCCCGAGTCTCAAGATGACTCGCGGAGTTGGCTTGAGATTCTCCATATTTAACCGTGATATAAATCGGCATAACTTGTATATCATTGGTGTCGATAACACGATGTGTATCCACAGAAGGTTGAGGTGACTATGGCGGGTTATAAAGGATCCCATATGAGCCGTGTCAGCAACTCGGCCAATGGTCCCTTCCAACTGGATGTTTTGAAGTTAACCAAACCGTAGTGGCGGCGACTTGTGCGCCTGCCCATTGAGCCGTCCAGTGCAGACGGCGGTTGATAACACATGATAAGTTTCCTCCAAGTTGTTGGAAGAAAACCGGGCTTCCCAAGCAGTGACTTGCTCATATTCAATAACAACTCATGCAGACAGGTACGGCCCGGTGGGTTGATGTAGACCAGGCCGCGAGAGACAGACGGTAAAGACGACCGTAGCATCAGAGGCGGCACAGACAGATGAGCCGGCCGTGGCGTTGTAAGCCAGTGCGGATGAGCGAGTTAACCACATCGTTTTGATGTAGTGAACAATTGTCCTGCATCAACAATATTGCAGACCAAGGCAAAGATAAACTGCTCTTTGACAAAAATACTATGTATTAAGAACAAACTTGGATGAATATCACCTGATTCGCCCGGGCAACAGATGAGTCGGCCGCAGCGCTGTAAGCCGGTGCGGACGGGCGAGCTAATCGCAGGCACGGTAAGCCGGGCGGACAGGCGAGTCGGGCGCGGGGGGTGAATCGGCCGTAGGAGCAGACAGATAAATCGGCCGCGGCGTTGTAAGCCGGTGCGGACGAGAAAATTGTCCTCCTCGTTGTAAGCCGATACGGACGCGTGAACCGGTCGCGAGGGCGTGCGGGCGAGTCGTTCGTGCTGCTGCAATGCGGCGCGGACGGGCGAGTCGGCCGGCGCGTTGCTGTAATCCGGACCATGACACGCCAGTCCATGAAGCCGCACGGTACCGCCGAACGTGCCTCCGTGGTATAACACCACTTTGTAATGAATAATTCTCCTGCATATATAAAAATACCGTAGAGCAGAGTAGTTGTGCTCATAGTAATTAAAGTATACTGAGAAAATGTATAGAAGAAATAACACCTGATTTATTTTTTGGACGCATGAACGCGGACGCTGATGATAAAAGCATAGCAAATGTCTGATGTGACCCTAGCACCGTGGCCTCATAAAAAGGGCATTTGACCACCTCTTGGGTTTTATCTCAAAAGCTTTTAACTGCTGCCTTTTAGCTGTTTCAGTAAAAAGCTCGGCGGGTTCCCAGTAGCAGAAAACGCGGCGGTAATAGGCAGCTCAGATGCCGGGCAGAGCAGCGCAGGATGGCTGCAGCAACAGGAAGCGTGCGGGCGGTTCGTGGTGGTCCGCGGCTCGATCCGTGGCTACAACCATGCAGCAGTATTAGGAGTCCGAGCTCTGTGCCACGACTGCATCCGTCTCCGGGTCGTGGTGGATTTGGAAAACCCACATCCATGTATCCTAATTTTCTTTAATAGTGATTGCCCTTTGAACGCCTCTAGGATTGGTGTTGACAGGCTTGATGTACACAAATACTACTTGATGCATGTAGAGTGCGTTGCTGCCATCGCCACTGAATAATGTTGTTCCTTAGACAATCAGTGTAGCAAAACTGGAAATATGAGTCACCTTTCCGGGCGCAGCAATTTGTGGACAGAAATGATTCAGTATCTGCACCATCATGGATGTACTTTAATGCGTGGCCGCAGTTACGTGTACTCGTCTGGCCTTGGTCCGTGATTGCATCGGTCTGTGTTGCACCGAATAGATTAATTTTGGTAAAGTGGACAACAGCGATGGCTGGCCAAATTTTATAGGGACTCGGTCCCCTTCCTTTCCCTTTTTTTTCTCTCCGCCTGCGACCCAATGATTCCCAGGGCTGCAGCTTTTGCTCTTTGCATGGAGTTTGATCTGACGGGAGCAGAGGCAACAGTTTGCATCAGGCACATCTGTCCCAATATATGCGGTTGTGCTGCGTCCGGCGTCCTTGATTTTTTTCTTCACGCGCCGCTGTTTGGTCCTCTAATCCGTTCCGATCTTAGATTGGCGCAAGTCGCCGTCGAAACAACTCGTCGCCTCCATCGGCTAGATCGTTGCTGATGCGATGAGTCGCCGACGTTTGATGTTTTTGTTGACCTTTCAATCTCGATTGATAACTTCCTAGTTGACGTAGATCCTTCTGTGACGGCTATTTTTCATCTGGATAACGCGAGCTTCTCGATCCTTGGGAGAAATCCCTTCAAGTACTCATCACCACCGTGCGCAGGCCCCACGGTGGGCGCCAACTGTCGTGGAATTAACACGTCAGATGTCCTAGGTGTAAGGACTTAGTCGTGAGGCCAGCGCATCTATGTAGTAGCTTGAGAGGGGTTGATTGGGATGAGAGACGCAGGGCGGATTAACGCACAAGACAAAGGTTTAGATAGCTTCGGGCCCCGGGAAACATCATCCGGTAACAACCCTACATGCTGTTTGAGGCTAGGTCTCATTATGATCACGGGAGAGTCGCCGGGAACCGGCTCTCGGTGTCTAACCCTAGAGATTATTTCTTGTTGCCTGTCCCTCTTTGGGGAGCCCTGCCCCTCCTTAAATAAGTTAGAGGGGCGGGTTACATGTGGAGTCCTAGTAGGACTAGGACTAGTCTATCTTCTCTTACAAGTTAATTACAAGTCCGGGTCTTGCTCCCTTGTAAAGGAAATATTTGTCATCCCTTTCTTCTTAAGCCGGCCCACCATCACATGAGCCGGCCCTCTGGGCCTTGGGCCTAGTCTTCTATCTGACCCGCCGTCGGGGTCATCCGTGAGTCGTCAGGCTCTGAGTCGTCTGACAGTGAGCCGCCAGACCCGTGAGTCGCCAGTCCTCCGGCGGGTCACGGTGAAGCGCCAAGTCCGGCCGGGTCATACTTCCGGCCGGGTTATACCGCGGGGAATATCCCCGACAACAATGGTAAAACAAGACCAGCAAAACCGCCCGATGCGCCGACAAATCCCGATAGGAGCTGCACATATCTCGTTCTCAGGGCACACTGGATGAGACATCCTACGAGTAAAACCAGACCTCGAGTTTCCAAGAGGGGGCCCCGCAGTCTACTCAGTTCGGACCAACACTCGAAGGAGCACTGGCCCGGGGGGGTTAAAATAAGATGACCCTCGGGCTCGCGAAAACCCGGGGGAAAGGCTTAGGTGGCAAATGGTAAAACCAAGGTTGGGCCTTGCTGGAGGAGTTTTATTCAAGGCGAACTGTCGAGGGGGTCCCATAAATCACCCAACCGCGTAAGGAACGCAAACTCAAGGAACATAATACTGGTATGACAGAAACTAGGGCGGCGAGAGTGGAACAAAACACCAGGCATAAGGCCGAGCCTTCCACCCTTTACCAAATATATATAGATGCATTAATTAAATAAGAGATATTGTGATATCCCAACATATCCATGTTCCAACATGGAACCAACTTCATCTTCACCTGCAACTAGCAACGCTATAAGAAGGGCTGAGCAAAAGCGGTAACTTAGCCAAACAACGGTTTGCTAGGAAAGGATGGTTAGAGGCTGACATGGCAATATGGGAGGCATGATATAGCAAGTGGTAGGTAGCGCAACATGGCAATAGATCGAACAACTAGCAAAGCAAAGATAGAAGTGATTTCGAGGGGTGGTCATCTTGCCTGCAAGGTTCTCAGAGTTGTCGAAAGCTTGATCCTCGTAAGCGTACTCAACAGTTTCCTCGTTCACGAACACGTCTCCCGGCTCTACCCAAGACAAGAACACAAACAACGGAACCACAATCAACCACGAGAAATGCACAAGCAACATGATGCAAAACATGTATGATATGCAAGATATGATATGCGATGCATATGCGTGCTCCGGAAGAAAAATGATGAACAAGGCAGTAACTTGGCGAACCAAGCATGCCACTGGAAAGATGAGATGATTTCGGTCGAAATCGATATAAATATCACCGGAAACTGAAGCACGGTTTGCAAATGGCAAGCAAAACAAGAATGACACGAATCTGCGATTAACAGCACGATAGCACTTAGAATGCAACAAGTAACAATGCTACAGCACTCCAACATAGCAACAAAGCATATGACAGTAATCTACAGGAGATTCTTGACAAAAGATGAACACTGAGCTACGGCTAGATCACAACATAACAAGCTCAAACAAGCATGGAAAAAGTACAAAAGATAACAGGTTCACAGAGTGAAATTACTGGACATGGCAGAAAACAGCATCAGGTAGCAATGTTCAGAGCACAAAATCAACATGCTACAGAAAGTTAACATGGCAAACCAAGGCATGACAGTATTGTACTAAATGCATATGAAAAACGTCCCTTACTGACCATAAGCCAATAAGGACCAGAAAATATGGTGGCAAGCATGTAAACATAGCAAGTTTCGTTAACAGGTTTCAGACTTAGCAGAAAACAGAGCATGGCAGAAACAATAATATGAGGGCATCTTGGTGAGCTTGATGCACTCACCACAAAGCAATGCATGACAAAACAAGCATACCTACTTCAAGATGGCATGTTTATGAAGCTATCCATGGCAAGAGCAAATACATAGCATGTATGGATCAACTACAATAAGCTTGGCAAAAATGAATATCATGTTAAGAATCTGCCAGAAATATTTTATAGCAAAAGTAGAGCTAGATTGAGTCATACTATGGCACTCCATAATTGCAAACAAGTGCAGGAATGGATCAGCTACAACAATATCTACAAAACATCCTTACTGAACATCTCCAAAATATGCATGGATCTCTCTGTAGCATCAAGTTTACATGGCAACAAAATAACAGCAGACAAGGACTTGGAGAAATCACTGTGCCTGAAATCAGAAACATTACGGAGCCTAGTTTGCATGCTTGTGCTAGTCACCACAGAGATCACAAAAATACATGGCATACATCACTGGAAATATGGCATGGAATACAACAAAACACATGTCGAGCTCATGCCCATAAGATGCACAGATTAAATGATACAAAAATGACAAATCTCCAAGTTCTGATAAGAACCAGCAGATAACAGCAACTAGCACTCTTGCAACAGAGATTTGGGCATCAAGATGGCCTCTAATGAACATGGTGCAACTGAACAAAATGTAGAGCATCACGAGACGAACAATTTGACATATTACACGCACGAAACGGAGCTACATGCAGAGAGTTTCAATGCTATGAACATGGGCACATGCTGTAACAGAAAATGACTTGGAGGATTTTTAGGGTTCGGGAAAAGTCAACCGTACGGGATCCCAGATCGGATCTGGCCGAGGGAGGTCGGGGCTCCGGCCGCCGGAGTAGCTGCCGGTGAGGGAGGAGGCGGCGGGGCCTCGAGGCCGGCGAGGACGGCGGCGGCGCGGCGACGGAGGAGAGGGGCGGCGCGGGCTCCGGTGGAGGGACGCGC